>NW_012148285.1:2308119-2310856 GCF_000956105.1 Propithecus coquereli | reverse complement strand
GCACTCTAGCCCGAGCAACAGAGTGAGACTCTGTCTCAAAAAATAAATAAATAAATAAAAATAAAAAGAACAGTGAGAACACCCATGTACCTGTTCCCAGTTTAAGAAATAAGAACTGCCGGCGTCCCCACAGCCACGGGCCCCTCCCTGGCACATCGCCTCCCAGAGGGAACTGCTGACCTGAATTTCCTGGTTTTCATTCCTTTTCTTTACATTTCTCTGTGTGTGTGTAAACGTAAATACACACATAGAAACAGTTTGTTGATACAGTATATATTCTGCTGGGACTTGCCATCAGCGTTGTGTTTCCTTAGCTTTATCCTGGCCAGTGCTTTTAGTTCATAGTTTTCACTGCCTTCTGTGTTCCCTTGTTTTAATGCACCTGCATTTTTTTATGTGTAATCCCTGCTAAAATATATACCTCGTTTGATGTGCTCCAGCTTGCGCAGTCAGACCGAACTGCCTAAGTCGAGTCAGCTGCTTTCTCCTCCCCCAGCCGAGTCAGAACATCCCCTTCGCTCCACACACACCGGCGCTTGGACTCCTAGACGTTTTCCCCTTTTAGAGTCTGCTGAGTGTTAAATGGTATCTTGTGTCTGTGTGTGTTTAAATATGAGATATGCACCAGGAAGTGCATAAAACACGTATAGTTCGAGGAAGCAGTGTCGTGTCTGTAAGCTCTGCCTGTGCCATCGTTCTGGCGTTCCATCGCGGGGACACATGGGCGGCAATGTATTTCCCTGTTCCCTTGTTGGTGGACATTTGGGCTTTTGTAAAAACAGCGACTCTAAACTTTGTTGTGCACGAATCCTGCTTTGTGGGGTGTGTAACGTGGAAGGGAATTGCTGGGTTTCGAGTCTACGTATTTACTGATAGTGACTGTTTTCCACAGTGGGGCCTGGTTCACGTCCTCACCTCCCTACCACATGTGAACTCTCCCGCTGCGCAAGTGCTCACTGACACCTGGGTTTTCAGACTTTTTAAATGTTTGTCTCTGTGATGGTTATGAAAGTTGTTTGGCTTGTGATTTTAATTGCATTTTAATTGATTACTAATGAAGTTGACCATCTTTTTTCCATGGTTTATTTGTAATTTGTTTCCTTTTCTTTGAAATGTTGTTCTTGTCTTTTGTCCCAGTTTTTTCTTCTGGACTGCTTGGCTTTTTCTCACTATATATTTTCGTATGTATTATTTATGGATATTCATCTTTTATCAGTTAATCCTTTGTCAATAATACATGTTGCAAATACGTTCTCCATTTGTGGAGAACAGTTTACGCTCACCATTTCATTCTCATCATGTTGCCTTTTTTTTTTTTTTTTTTTTTTTTAATGAACGGAAGTTCTTAATTTTAATGAAGTCACATTTATCAATCTTTTCCTTTACGTTTCACTGCAGGGATCTGCAGACTAAGACCAAATCAGCTCCCTGCCTGTCTTTGTTAGTAAAGTTTTCCTGGGACATAGATTTGCCCATTCTTTCACGTGTTGTTTCTGGTGGCTGTCCTGCTACAGTGGCAGAGTTGAGTAGCTGCAAGAGAGACCACACAGCCCACAGATCTGAAAATATTTACTGTCTGACCCTTTACAGAAGAGGTCCGCCGGCCTCTGGTTTATCCCAAGGTCACAGAGATCATCTACATTTTGTCATAAAAGTTGTTCCCTGATGTGTTTCTACCAAACAGGAGCATGAGCCTGTTCTTAGAAGCTTTGGTCTTTTTCTTTTATTGCTGGTAGACTTTCTCATGGGCGTAATTTTCCAGGTTAGAAAAGAGAGTTGCAAACCAACCATCATAGGCTAATTCTGGATTATAGACAAATTTTGTTTGATTCAAACATTTTAAAAAATTAATTGCAACATTTAAAGTTGGGAGAGTTCACATAAATATTTGAGTTTCTTGTTTCTTTTGAAAAATTAAACATTCTTTAGCTGGACATTATGGTGTGAGCTTATAGTCCCAGCTACTCGGGAGGCCGAGACAGGAGGAGGATCGCTTGAGGCCAGGAGTTCAAGGCTGCAGTGAGCTAAGCGCGAGATCCTATCTCTTCAAAAAAAAAAAAAAGCTCTAAATCTTTAGAACTTGGAACTAAGTTGTTGGCGGGGCCTTGCCGTATTGTCCAGGCTGGCGTGCAGTGGCCATTCACAAGTGTGATCATAGTGCTGCTACTCATGATTGGTTCTTAATTCTGAGCCTCGATTGTGTCATCTCTTTCGCTGTTATTGTTTTGTGTAGTAAATCATACCGATTGATTGTGTAGTGTTAAACCAACCTTGCATCCTCTGCTTGGTCATGATGTATTATCATTTTTATATATCACTGGATTTGTTGTGCTGGTGTTTTATTGAGAACCTCCATGTATGTTCATGAGGGATATTGGTCTATTATTTTTATTGTGTATGTGTAATGTCTTTTTTTGTTTGTTTTTTTTCCATTAGGAGGATTTTATTTTAAAGTACACTTAAAATTTTAAATGTGTACAAATCAAAAGTTTAAAAAACTTCAAAAGCCACAGGCACAGAGTTTAGGAAGCTGAAGGCTGTGAACCCCGATTCTCACTTAATCCACGCTTTATCTTGCATTCCTCACAGGTAAGCAGGCAGTGCCTGTTATGGTGCGGGCCGAACCCAGCCCCTGTGTAATGTCTTTGTCAGGTTTTGATATTAGGATTATGCTATCGTCATAAAACTTGTGGGGAAGTATTTCCTCTTTTTCTATTTTCTGAAAATATTTGTGTGA
>NW_012148285.1:2297269-2298724 GCF_000956105.1 Propithecus coquereli | reverse complement strand
TGCTCAGGCTGGTCTCGAACTCCTGAGCTCAAACAATCCGCCCGCCTCGGCCTCCCAGAGAGCTAGGATTACAGGCGTGAGCCACTGCACCCGGCTATTTTGAAACTTTTAATCTTGAAATAATTGTTTACCAACAGATGTCACAGAAACAGTCCAGAGGGCTCCCCTGATATCCCCTGATGTTAACACCATGGTCAGGTCTCCTTCCTCCTCAGTCTGTGTTTGTCTTTCAGGACCCTTCTGAAGAGCACTGGCCAGTTATTTTATAGGACGCTCCTCAATTTGGGTTTGGTATTTTCTTATGATTAGGTAGAGGTGCAAGTTTGGCAGGAAGCAGCAGAGGGAGGCTGTTCTACTCGCTGCGTCAGGAGTTGCACGGCAACTGGTTGCTTAATGTCTACCTGCCTCTTTGTCCATGGGAAGGTTACTGCCTTTTTTCTTTAAAACCAGTAAGTATTTTGCGGGGGATACTTTAAGATTATGCAAATATCCCGTTTCTGGTAAACATCCATCAGGAATTTATACCTGCCACAGTCATTCCTGTGGTGTTTGCCTGATGGCAATTTTTCTGTTTTCCATCATTCCGTACACATTCATTCATTGTAATTCTACTGTAAGAAAGAGGTGCCGCTTCTCCCGTATTTACGTATCGCTAATATTTATTTGCTGGGTTACAATTTACAATCCATTACTATTATTACTTGTTTTGTTGCTCAGATTGTCCTGGATTCTGCCATTGGAGCCCCTTGGAGCGGGAGCCTGTGTCCTACTGACACACCCCTGTCCTTTCTGAGTCCTTTGTCACTTTCTGGCACTACAGGGTGTTCCTGGCTCATTTTGTGTGTTCTCTAAAGAGCTCTGGTTCCTTTTGTTGGAGAATGGTATTCAGAAGCCAAGATCTGGTTGCCAGGCAGGGTGACCAGCCTTCCCAGTTTGCCAGGACTCAGGTGTTGCCTGGGACAAGGGACTTTCAAGTACTAAACCTGGGACGGCTCTCGGACAGTCACTCCCCATAGCCTCAGAATACTCATTGCTCCTGGGTCTCGTCACTCCTTGGCCCTGTCGGTGGACAGAGCTGGGAAGTGTGTGTGTGCCCGTGCGCTCACATCCACACTTCCATGGTGCTTTCTGTAGCCAGTCTGCACGTGTGCAGAAGGTCGCGTGGCCACACTGATACTCCCTCTCCCTGCAGCACCGCAGGGTATACCTAGCCCCCTTGTTTGCAACTCCTTTCTGCACCAGCAAGGAGCTTCATTCATTGGCCACCGTATTTGCTTGATCTTAGTATATACACAAAGCAGTTTCAGACTTGCTAACCCATGTGATGAACACATTTACTAACTCAAGTACAATAATTGTGTACTGTCCTTTGAAGTTAGTTTTACAATTCAAACACCATATTTAGCCAGGTGAGGTGGCTCACGCCTATAATCCCAGCACTTTGGGAAGCCAAGG
>NW_012148285.1:2295851-2297219 GCF_000956105.1 Propithecus coquereli | reverse complement strand
TGTTACCTGTAGGAGATTTGGTGTGGGGGCTACAGTTCAGCCTTGCAGGAAGCGGCACTCTGGGGGGTGGAGTTAAATCTGCACGTGAAATAGTTCTCCTCTGCGTCACACATGGTGAAGTTGGAGATTGTCTGATTGCAACATGTAATTCCAGAAAAATAATCAACATATTTCTCACAGCTGGAATTACTAAGCATGTCTATATCTAAAGTGCATAACTTAAAATACCATTGTGAAACAAAACCACAGTAAGAATTGTGACTGATTTATAGGAAAGATGGGTGATTTTTTAAAAAGCAAAAGAACATACCCAGTGTGGTTTTACTCATTTGCCTTACTTGGCCGACCCCTGTAGGCAGTTGCTTTTTTAATTCCTGAGAAGTAGTTTAAAATGACCCTGCAGGACCACTGACACCACCTCTTGGCTGTCTGAACGTGCTTCTGCTTGAGCATAGTGATGTTTATATTTATAAAATGTTTTATGTTTGTAAAACAAACTGCTTTTATATTAGATGTTTTGGCTTACCAAGAAATAAGGATGTTCTTGCCTTCAAAGAGTTTGATACTAAGAAATACAAGCCTGTCTTTGCCCTAACTGGGTGAGATAAATTACAAATTAATAAAATTAATAATATAAGAAATACCATAAGCTGGCATATAACTGCAGTTTTAAATGAACAGCAGAGAACAGCATAGAAATAAGTGCTGTGAATTCATAGTAGGGAGAGATTACTGTGAACCACAGGGGACAGGGGAGACCCTTGGAAGAGAGGGCCTCACGCGGGTCCTGGAGCAATTCTGATGGAGAGAAGGGGTGTGTTTGCAGGTTGGAGGAGCAGCATGAGCACTGCTAGAGTGTATGGGTGTGGGGGGGATCATATTCAAACTGTCAGTGCTTCCTATTTCGTGTGACCCCAGACCACCTGATAGTTTAACATTAATATCTTATAGCTTGACATTGAGGTTTGTGGTTTGTCCTTTAGTGTGTAGGGGAAACATGGAGAAAGATATTGTGCAGATAGTGTATTTGGTATCTGGTTTAGGCAGACTGATTCCACTATTGGTTTATTCTTACAGTCATTGTAGAACAGTCAGTGAAATCAAATCTGCTTTTAATAGTGCTGTCAATTAATGTAATCTTGGAATTATGATGCAAAAGTCTTGAAATCCTGGTTGGAAATACGGATTACTTTTTTTCTCCCCTTTTCCCACCTATGAGGTATTACATATACTTCCATTATAAACAACATATTAAAACTTTTCAAAAGTATTCTGAATACTAAATGGGGGAAAAAAAACCAAAAGGACTAGAAAAAATAAAACATGGGGAAATGGTGTTTAATCTTGGAGTAGGGAAGGCCTTAAAAA
>NW_012148285.1:2282893-2293196 GCF_000956105.1 Propithecus coquereli | reverse complement strand
CACATTTGCTACTGTTTGTGTTTTCTTTTGTGTTCCTGCACACCCTGCTTGGTTTCATTGGTTTACTTTTGGGGTGTGAGAAACATTAGCATGGTTCTAAGGGGCAGAGATACCCAAAAAGATACACTCATGCTGGGTGCGGTGGCCCATGCCTATAATCCTAGCACTCTGGGAGGTTGAGGTGGGAGGATTGCTTGAGGTCAGGAGTTCGAGACCAGCCTGAGCAAGAGTGAGACCTCATCTCTACCAAAAATAGAAAAAATTTGCTGGGTGTGGTGGCTCGCGCCTATAGTCCCGGCTACTTGGGAGGCTGAGGCAGGAGGATCACGTGAGCCCGGGAGTTTGAGGTTGCTGTGAGCTAAGCTAACGCCATGGCACTCTAGCCCAGGCAACGAAGCGAGACTCTGTCTCACCAAAAAAAAAAAAAAAGATATTCTCAGAAATGTCATGTTCCTCTCGCTCTGCTACCCTGTCCCATATCCCTGTTCTTACCATTCTGTTGACACACACCTGTGGGGATTTGAATTGTGTCCCCCCAAAAGATGAAGCCCCAACTCTACTACTTGTGAATGTGACCTTATTTGGAAATGAGGTCTTTGCAGATGATCAAGTGAAGATGAGATGATTAGGGTTACCCCTATGCCAGCGTGACTGTGTCTTTATAAAATGGGGAAATTTGAACACAGACACGCAGAGGGAAGATGTTGTGTAGTGAAGACACACAAGCCAAGCAATGCCCGAGGCTACGGAAGCTGGAGAGAGGCTGGAATGGATCCTCGCCTGCAACCTCAGGAGGAGCCAACCCTGCTTGCACCTTGATTACGGACCTCTGGCCTCCAGAACTTTCTGTTGTTTCAAGTCACGCAGTTAGTGGTTCTTTGTTCTAGCAGCCCTAGGAAATGAACACACGGTCTCCTTAGTTTCTGGGTTTTCCTTCCTATGTTTCTTTTGCACAAATGAGCAGAAACATGGATATTTTCCCTTATCCTCTTCTCTTCCCTGAAGGATAGCATATGATAGATAACTCTAGCACTTAGGAGCAGTATTGTTATTACTATTTTTGAGACATGGTCTCGCTCTGTCACCTAGGCTAGAGTGCCACGGTGCTGGGACTACAGGCCTGAGCCACTGCGCCCACCCAGTAGCTTTATTTTTAATGACAAAAGACTAAAAATAGTTTAAACATCTACCCATTGGGCACTAAGTACTTATCCATTACCTCGGAATTCTGTATGTTCATTAAAAAGAATAAGCAGTTGTATATGTACTAATATGGAAGGGTCTCTAAGATGTGTTTTTTTTTTTTTTTTTTTTTTTGAGACAGAGTCTCACTCCGTTGCCCGGGCTAGAGTGCTGTGGTGTCAGCCTAGCCATAGCAACCTAACACTCCTGGGCTCAAGCGATCCTACTGCCTCAGCCTCCCAAGTAGCTGGGACTATAGGCGCATGCCACCACACCTGGCTAATTTTTTCTATTTTTAATTGTTTGGCTAATTTCTTTCTATTTATACTAGAATACGGGTCTCGCTCTTGCTCAGGCTGGTCCCGAACTCCTGACCTCGGCCTCCCAGAGTGCTAGGATTACAGGAGTGAACCACCACGCCCCACTGATATGTTAATTTTTAAAACCTTCAACCTATTTCTGGACATTCTACATCACTCCTTCTTGTATGTTACAGATTTTCAAGGAAGAATAGCACTTCACAGGCAGATGTGGTTCCTTTAGGTCTGGATGTCCTCCTGGCTGACAGTGTGTCCTTGAAGCCATCATGTAATGAACGTCTGACTAGCGCCCGTGCGCTGATCTCACCTGGGGGCGGATGTGGGACGTGGCGTCAGAAGGCACCTGCCCACCCCTGCAGCTTTGCCCCTGAGGCTCCGATGAGCCCCAGCATCTTACGATGATGTGAAGCGTGTGGCGTGTGACGGCAGGTTGCCAAAGCCACACCCTGACACAGCAGCAGCTGTACGATGTGCAGTCATTTGTCATTTCTCTTTTGAGCAACAGCCTGACGTAGAGGAATCCACACGGCTGGACAGACTAGTTGTGAGGAGTGCGATATTCTGTGTCCAACATCTTTCTAATGCTCGTTCTTTCTGCATGTTTGTCCTTCCAGGAAAACGGGTCCTGTGTCCTCGGAGGACCACAGTCCAGTTGGGGAGCCTCAGGCGAAGCCTGGCCTTGTGCATTGGCGCCGCGCAGCCGTACAGCACGCAAGCGGCGGAGGACAAGGCGGAGGCCTTGCATTCCATCATAAGCAGCACCGAGACCGTGCAGGGTAGTGTGTTTGGCCACAGTGGGTCTGGGACGTCTGTCTTGGTTCATTGCTGGCTTGTAAGGGGAGGTTCTTCTGAGGTGGAGGTGTTGACTGATGGAGCCGCCTGCTCGCTGCAGGAGTTGGGTCTCAGGGAGCGTTGCCCTGAGTCACGTATCCTCTATTTCTGTCCCGGCGAGGGCCTCCCTCTTTATCCCAGGGTGTGCTGCCCCCTCTGGTGGTCGCCCATGAATTCGCCATGTGGCACCTTCTCTGGTGATTCACTGCACATCTGCTAACAATCAGGAGGCTGGACGCAAGCTCGGTGTTGGCCCAGCTCTTGCAGCACTGAATCCTCAAGTCGTCTTCCTGCCTCCCCCGGGAAGATAGAAGAGCAGCCTTCAGAGCCAGTTCCTGAAGTGGTTCTGTTTCTGGCTTTTAAGTGAGGCGACAAGAACAGAATCTTTGAAGTTGAGTTAAGAGAAATGAGGTTTTCTTGTTATTTTGCTTTTTGAATAATTAATGTGGAAACCGCTTTTTTAAAGAACACAATCCGGGTTCTGGTGAGAGCCAGCCCATTCTCATGCCTGAGTCCTTAGGGAAGTCCACCTCCAGGGCCCCCCAGAGGTGACCCGAGGTGCATCTGGCCTTAGCAGTGGGAGCGTTTGTTTCACGTGCGCCCCTTTCTGTGGAGAGAGGAGCTGCTCCATTTGTTCTGCCCCTGAGACCTCCTTACCTGAGAGAGATCATTTCTGTCCCCTTCTTTCTTTTTGTTCGTTCTTTTAAAAAATGTTTAAAACGCATAACCTTAAACATTCTTTTGAATGTTACGTAGCATGTTCTTCTGCAGAAATAGAAACTGAATTTTATTGGCCACGTCTGTGATTCATTACTAGGTTCCGTTTCCAAACACGAGTTCCAGGCTGAGACAAAGAAGCTTTTGGACATTGTTGCCCGTTCCTTATACTCAGAGAAAGAGGTACGCTACCTGTTAATTGCCACCAGTGCTGGTAGGGTTTCTTTTGGCAAAACTAATTTTATGCCATTCTGGGGAAATGCCAGACAATGTATTAGCTGTGAGAATGCATTAGACTTTGGACAGGTCCCCATCTTAAGCATCCAGTGAGAGTATTTTCTACCAAAATCTGTTTTGGGTTTTGTGGATAAGTGTATCCAGATGATTCTTTGGGCCAGATGGACTCTGGGAATTAACTGAATTTTGCCAATAATTGCAGAAGTCCCCAAATACTGGCGCGGGGCTCTGCTGAGATCCATTTCTGCAGAGCTGTCGAAGTACCCAAGGCCCCTGTGTCTTCCCCTTTGTCTTGTGTGACCACTTGCAGGTCTAGTTGGGGGCGTCAGTGGCTGGAGGAAGAAGGTTCCCTGGTCCTGTGTGTGTAGAGCAGGGAGGGTTATACGGAGCTTTCTGAGACAATTAAAACTCAGAGGTGATAGGACATGGAAAACTGGAGAGCAATCAGACCATCATCATTTACACGCTGATTGTTGCTAGAAATGCAAAGGGGAATTCTGAAGAAGGGTAAAGCACAATATTACAGAGTTCAGAGAGACTTTTCAGGAAATATTTCCAGGTGTTGTACTGTTACGTGCTATATTTCTGGATCCCAACGCTTTCCGCTGGGAAGGTCACCCACTTACTCCCACTTGGGTGCCGTCACTCACTTTAACTAGAAGCTCTGTCAAGGTGCTTTTCAGGTCCTGAGAGGACAGTTGCGGTTGAGCCCTGTGGCCCTTTTTCTCTGCGATGTGGCAGGTCTGGTGTTCGCTGGTCCTGGCTAGCTGAAGCGAAGCCAGCAAGTCTGTTTCCGCAGAGCAGGAGAAACAGATGTCTGGTGTGTGTTGTTATCCCTGTGCAAGAGTAGGGAACCGAGTGGTCCCTTGGAGGTTCTTGTTAAAGTTTCAGTTAACAAATGGATACAACTTGAGGGAGCATCCTGAAGGGAAAGAGTAGTAGCTTGCTAGGGAAAGCCATGTGGGGAGAAGTGATACACCATCAGTGACTTTATGACCTGCCCAGAGGAACTGCCTTCGACTAAAGCAGAAAATCTTTATGTTTAGAGAATTAGTGTTTGGTGGCAATTCTTGGACTTTAACAGTTGTTACAAATGCGGAGTGGGGCTCCTTTGTCCTCCATGCCTCTCATTTCTGTTCCTACAGGTGTTTATACGGGAGCTGATCTCCAATGCTAGCGATGCTTTGGAAAAACTGCGTCATAAGCTGGTGTCTGACGGCCAGACTCTGCCAGAAATGGAGATTCACTTGCAGACCGACTCTGAGAAAGGCACCATCACCATCCAGGTACCGCCTCTCGCGTCCAGGCGTGTGGCAGTCCAGGGCTCGCAGAGGAGACGGCACCTGCCTCTGGTTACGTCTCTGGGCTCCCGCTGACGTGCCGTCTTTGCTGTTAGGAGGGCTCTGGTTTTAATTTACTGCCAAAGTCGCACTCATTCATTATAGAAAATTTGGAAGACATAGGTGAGCAGAAAAGAAAATTAAAATCATCCATCATCCAAACATAATTGCTAGTAAGATTTTAGCACATGTCCATGTAAAGTTTGGTGTGTGCAGTTGTTAACATAGCTAAACATATTTTTAATATAGTTGTTTCATGTTTTTAAACTGTGCTTCCCCCTCGTAACACAGAGGAAGCAGCACTTGTGGTTGCTGTTGTGACAATTTTAAGGTCAAAGAGTTAGAAAGGCAAAGGGGTTTTTGTGAGGCAGTGGCCCTGGGGGACTTCGTGTTCCAGAGACAGCTGCCTGGAGACCTTCCGTCCCAGGGTCTCAGCGTAACTGGGGGGCTGGCACAGGCCTGGGTGGGTCTGAGCATCCCTTTCTAGAACACCAGCTTTTCCTAAGGCCATGCCAGATGGACGAGTGCGTGCGTGCGTGAGCGGATGATCAGTGATCACCGTTTTAGTTGAAGGCTTTGTGAGGTCTCAGCTTTATGTATTCCCTCTTGGGGAAAGAATTAGAGTCCGGGGGGAACCACCTTGGTGTGTGCAAGCTCTTCGTCACCAGAATTGGGTGGGGCGTGGGTTTCTTTCCTTCGCCTCCCCGAGCTGGCCTGTGGCAGGGCGGGGGGCATAGGGCTGGGATGTGCGAAGGGGCCTCCTGCACTTCCCTGCCATTTACAGCCGGGGCCCTTGGAGTGAATGATGGATGGATGTGTTGGGGGCAGGGGCAGCGTGGAAGGGACTTGTGGTCCCTGAGCAGAGAGGCTTGTCCTCATGTGCCACTACTTCCCGGGATTGTTTATATTATGAAAAGCATTTTTGTTTGCTTTTGTCTTTTATCTTCTTTTCTTTGTAAAAAAAAGAACAGTTCTAGATTTCCAGAAAATTTGAGCAGATAGTACAAAGGGTTCTGATACACCCCTGGCACTCAGTTTCCCCTAACACCTGACATGGGTGGTCCGTTGTTACAATTAATTAACCGATATTGATGCATTATTCTTATGTAAAGTTTTACTAAAGGCAGGGCTTTTGTGGGGCTCAGGTATTGTGCCATTCTCTCTCCCCTACTGACATTTTAGCTTCATTGCTTTTTGTTAGTTTTAGGGGATTCTTTAGGGAATAAAATATGTAGCCTTACTTTATCACTGTCTAGCTTGATTTGATATTTACCACTTCATTTATAATGCAAGAATCTTACAACGGTATCATTCCAATGACCAAACTTCTTTTTCTTTTGATGTCAAATATTTTGCATGCACACCTGTCGTAAACCCTCAAAGATTCCTTTCAAAATCTTACATGTGCGTTGGCTGTCAGCAAGTGATCTCTGCCTATATTGGAAATGTCTGTACTTCAACTTTATTTTATTTCTGAGCAGATTTAAAATTTAAAGGCAGTACAAAGAGTTGCCATATACTCCACACCTAGCTTCCTTTATGATTAAAGTCTTACGTTAGATTCATATGTTATGTTGGCTACAGTTAATGAACCAGGATTAATGTGTTTTTCCTTTTTTTTTTTTTTTTTGAGACAGTATCTTTCACCCGGGCTAGAGTGCCGTGGCGTCAGCCTAGCTCACAGCAACCTCAAACTCCTGAGCTCAAGAGATCCTCCTGCCTCAGCCTCCCAGAGTGCTGGGATTACTGGCGGGAGCCACTGCGCCTGGCCCGTGTGTTGTTCTTAACCAGAGCTGTTCAGGTTTCCCCATTTCCCCTTGATTTCCCTTTTCTGTCCCAGGATCTCCTCAGGATCCCACATGACACAGTCATCATGTTTCCTTAGGCTCCTCGTGACTGTGTCGCAGACTATCCTTATCTTTGGTGGCCTGGGCAGCTTGGAGGACTGGCCAGGTGTGTTGTCGGATGCTCCATTGGGGTTTGTCTGGTGTTTTTCTCATGATTAGACCCTGGAGTGTTGGCTTTGGGAGGAAAAGGGCAGAGGGTGAGGACCCTTCTCATCCCATCCTGTCCAGATCTGCACTGTCACACGCCTTGGCACAGTAGGTGTTGACCCTGACCGCCAGCTGAGGTCACGTTGAGGAGGGTCAGGGATTCCCTGGCATGCTTTTGCTCTGGGCACTTCCTTCACTTTCCGCCTTTTCCTTCAGAAGAGCTGGATGGTGGTGGAAGCTTATGGAGTCCGTGTATTTTATTTTGCAAAAACATAGAGAAGTTGAAAAGGCTAATACTGTGAATGCTCAAGTAACCACCACCCAGGTTAAAACGTAGAACACTCTGGAACCTTCACCCCCAGCTGCCCCTCCTTAGTCACAGCCCTTCCCAACACCCCCTTCTACCTGGAAATTAGCTGCTAGTCTAACTTTTGAGACAATTGTCTCCTTCCTTTTCTTCATGATTTTGCCGTCTGGGTTTGTATCTGAACAGTATGTTGCTTCATTTTGCCTGTTACAGTGAGGGGTCACAGAGGATGTATTTTCTGTGGTTTGCTTCTCTTGTTCAGTTATTGCAGTTCGGATTGCTATGTAGTACGCTGTTGTGTAAATATGCCATAATTTATCTAATCTACACATTTGGATTATTCATACTCTTCCGCAGTTACAGGTGATGTTGCAATAAGCATTTGTGTAAGTTTCTCCTGACGTTCAAGGGTGGGAGTTCCTGTGGGACCCGTACCCAGGAGTAGAGTTACTGGATGGCAGGGCTTGGGCACGCAGTGCTCTGCCGCAGGGCATCGCTGACGTGTGCTCTCCAAGGCTGTGAGGGTGCATTCCTGTTCCACCCCATCCTCGCCCACACTTGCTGTCACCAGACTTTTCCTTTTGGCCAGGGCGGTGCGTGAGTGATGGCGGACCCCTCTGCTTGTGGTCTGCATTTCCTGGGTTACGGATGTGGTTAAGCATTTTTCATTTTTGCTTCCTGCCTGTACTGAGTGAGCTCGGTTTACCTGCTCAGGATGTTGCTGTCAGGTATCGGAGCACATGAATGACACGTGTGTGCTGTAGACAAGCCCGTGTCCTGCTCTGGCACAGAGGGCCACCGGTCACCCCTGCCACAGGCACCCCATTATGAACCCGCCTGGCATCATTTGGAGGCCTCCTAAGTCGGGGCTCCCCTTGCAGCAACAGAGCCTGACCCCACCTCTCCACCACTTTCACTGTGACTTTTCCTCAGTTCTCTGTCTGCTTTCAAGACACAGTTCTGAGAAAGGCGTTAGGCGATGTCATGGTTGCGTGAACATCATAGGGTGTCCTCACACAAACCTAGATGCAGCCTGCTGCGCTCCCAGGCTAGGCTGTTGCTCCTGGGCGACACACCTGTACGGCGTGTTACTGCACTGAATACTGCAGCCAGCTCTAACACAATGGGAAGTATTTGTGTATCTAAAAATATCTAAATATGGAAAGGATACAGTAAAAACACAGTATAAAAGACAAAAAATGGTGTACCTGTGTAGGGCATGTACCATGAGTGGAGCTTGCAGGACTGGAAGTTGCTCCAGGTGAGTGAGCGAGCCAGTGGAGGGGGAGTGTGAAGGCCTCAGACGTTACTGTGCACCACTGCAGACTTTATCTATAAATACTGTGCACTTAACTTAGGCTACAGTAAATTTAAAAATATATTTTTTTCTTTCTTCAATAATAAATTAACATTAGCTTACTGTAACTTTTTTACTTTATAAACTTTTAATTTTTTTAACTTTTTGACTTTATAATAACATTTAGCTTAAAACACAAATACATTTTACAGCTGGACAAAAGTATTTTCTTTCTTTATGTCCTTTTTCTATAGGCTTTTTTTTTTTTTTTTTTTTAAAGATGAGGTCTTGCTCTGTTACCCAGGCTGGAGCGCAGTGGCCTGGTCGAAGCTCACTGCAGCCTTGAACTCCTGGCCTCAAGTGATCCTCCTGCCTCTGCCTCCCAAACTGCTAGGATTACAGGCATCAGCCACTGCACCCAGCCTTTTCTTCCTCTTAGGACTAAGGTGTGTGTATGTGCGTGCGTGCGTGCACGGGTGTGACTGTGTTTGTGCATGCAGGTGCGCACGTGTGTGGAATCCTTCCTGTTGGTCACTGTCTCGTTTGCTCACTCTCTGGTGTGTGTGTGTGCCCTTCTTTGTTGTTGTTTTTAAGTGAGCTTTATCAAAGTATGACTTGCATAGAACAAAATTCACCCCGTTTGATGAGTTTTGACCAGTGTATACCGCCCATATGGCCCCCATTCAGTTGTGATGCCAGCCACAGTGTTCCCTTTTGTCCCTTTGCAATGAGTTCCTTCCCCCATTCCCAACCCATAGCAACCACTCATCTGCTTTCTGTCACCATAGTTTTGTTTTTGCTAGGATTTCACATCTGTAGAATTACCCAGTACGTAGTCTTTTAAGTGTGGCTGCTTCCGCTCAGCACGGAGCTTTGCAATTCGCCCATGCTGTTGCCTGCACCAGTGGTTATTCCTTTCGTTACTGACAGGTGTTCTGTGTGGGTTCACCACGTGTTTACCCATTTAGCCCCTGGGGAGCATTGGGTCATTTCATTAGAGATGAAGCTTCTGCGAACCACTGAGTTCAAGTCTTTGTGGGGATATAGGTTTTCATCTCTCTTGAGTAAATACCTAGGAGTAGGATTTACTCCTAAATACCAGGGAGTAAGGTGGGTGTCTCTTTAACTTTATGAGAAACTGACGAATGTTTCCTAAGTGGGTGTCCAATTTGCATTGCTACCAGCAATGTATGAGAATTCCAGTTGCTGCTCATCCTTGGCAACACTTGGTGTTGTCAGACTTTTTAGCCATTTTAGTGGGTGTGCAGTAGCTTCTCACTGTGGTTTTAATTTGCATTTCCCTAATGATTAGTGGTGTTGAGCATCTTTTCATGTGTTTATTGGCCATGTGGTGAAATGTCTTGGTGAAATGTCTATTTAGATCTTTTGCTCATTTTTAATCAAGTTGTTTGCATTCTTATTATTGAATTGTAAGAGTTCTGTATATATTCTAGATAAGTCCTTATCAGATACACATTCTGCAAATATTTTCTCCCCGTCTGTGGCTTGCCTTTTTATTATCTTAGTGGTGTCTTTTGAAGAGCAAAATTTTTTGATTTTAATGAAGTAAAGTTTATCAGTTCTTGCTTGTATGCTTCATGCTTTTACTGATCTATCTAGAAATCTTTATATATTCTAGAGTCATAAAAATTTTCCCCTGTGCTTTCTTCTAGAAGTTTTATAGTTTTAGCTCCCATACTTATATCTATGATCCATTTCAAGTTAGTTTTGTGTATGGTATGAGGTAGGGGGTTAAGATTTATTTTTTGCAAATGACTATCCAGTTGTTTCAGCACCATCTGTTTAAAGACTTACCATCCCCATCCCCACTGAATTACCGTGGAATCTTTGTCAAAAATCAATTGACACACTACCTGTGTGGCTCACTTTCTGGACTCCGTTTGATTCCTTTGATCTGTGTGTCTGTCCTTAAATGCCCGTATCACACTGTCTGAATTACTGTGGCTTTACAGTAAGTCTTAAAATTAGGTTGTATAAGTTCTCCAACTTTGTTCTTTTTCAAAATATTCTAGGTTCTTTGTATTTCCATATAAATTTTAGAATCAGCTTGTCATTTT
>NW_012148285.1:2279707-2281014 GCF_000956105.1 Propithecus coquereli | reverse complement strand
AAACAATCCGCCCGCCTCGGCCTCCCAGAGAGCTAGGATTACAGGCGTGAGCCACCGCGCCCGGCCTGGGGGAACACTTTCTGACAGCGCAGCTGATCCTCGGTGTCCCCACATGGGGGGCCGGGTTAGTTCCAGGACCTCCCGCAGATGCCAAAATCTGGGATGCTCCCAAGTCCCTGATGTAAATGGTGTGCTTTAAATCATCTCTGGTGACTTGGGATACCGAATACAATGTAAATGCCATGTAAATACTTGTTATACTGTAGTTTTTTTAAGTTGTTTTTTTTTTTTTTAATTTTTCCTGAGTATTTTGGATCCTTGGTTGAATCCACAGGTGTGGAACCTGAGAACATGGAGGGTCAGCTGTGTTCATTTTAGCATCACAGGGACCTCTGATGTGGTTGGTGTTAGTATTTCCATTTTATAGGTGGGGAGGTTGGTTCTGCCGTAGCTGGAAGCTGGCCACCGTAGCTGCGAGGCTGTCGATATTGCCATTCTGCCTCCCGGTGCTTCTCCGCAAAGTCCTTCCCCAGCGAGTCCCTGTGCTGAGTGGGCTTGGCGCAGAGAGGGCCAGCGGAGACCTGTCCTCCTCCAAGACAGCACCATTAGCAGGAGTGAGCTGGGCCACGCCGTGTGTGGGTTTGGTGGCTCTTACCAGCATTGCCGTGTTACTTTGCCGCCTACGGTGGGAAGATGCCTGACGGCCGAGGTTTCCTCCACCACAGCGTCTGCTGGCCTCGGACGAAGGCTGGTGGCCTCGGCTGCCCTGGTGCCTCTCCTTGATCTCTGTCAGCCTGTGCGACCCCTACGTGGCACTTGCGCCAAGTGCTTGATGATGGTGCGAAGTTGATCCAAAGTGATTCGCAGAAATTTCTACTTAAAAAACTACCATAACTGTGACATTCCCCCCCATTAAGTTTTTTTGTTGTATTTCTACCAAGGGTAGTCTGTGCTGTCCCGTACAGGAGCCACTGGCTACATGTGGCTGTTTCAGTGTAAATGCACTAAAATTACATGTAAACTGTAGTTCCTCAGTCGCACCAGCCATGTCCAGGTGCTCAGTGCCACACGTGGGCCTGGCAGATGCACGATGTTTCCCGAGTTGCAGAACGTCCTGGTCCTGTTGGCCGGTGTTGGCCACAGCCATGGTGTGTGCATTTTACTTCCTTTTTTGTTGTTGAGACAGAGTCTCACTCTGTTGCCCTGAGTAGAGTGCTGTGGCATCAGCGTAGCTCACAGCAACCTCAACTCCTGGGCTCAGGCGATCCTTCTGCCTCAGCCTCCCGAGTAGCTGGGACTATAGGCAC
>NW_012148285.1:2270693-2279442 GCF_000956105.1 Propithecus coquereli | reverse complement strand
CGCCCGGCCTACTTCCTTTTTTTTTTGACTCAGTGTCTCACTCTGTCACCCAGGCCAGAGTGCAGTGCTGTCATCATAGCTCACAGCAACCTCAAACTCTTGGGCTCAAGCCATCCTACTGCCTTGGCCTCGAGAGTAGCTTGGACTACAGGTGCCACCACATCCGGCCAATTCTAATTGTACTAGAGACGAGGTCTCGCTCTTCTTGCTCAGTCAGATTGGTCTCGAACTCCTGAGCTCAAGTAATCCTCCTGCCTTGGCCTCCCAGAGTGCTGGGATTACAGGCGTGAGCCACCACCCGGCTGCCCGCCCCCCCCATCCCCCTCCTTGATTTTCCACCTGAGGAACTTTGGCATTAATAACATTAATGAGAATAATGAAGTGCTATGTGGCCCGGTACAGCAGCACATGCTTGGTTTGTGCTCTTGGCCCACAAAGCTTAGAATCTTGGAGACTTTATGCAAGAGACCAGTTTGGGCGCCCCTCCTCCCTCCCCCTGTGACCTGCAGGGTCTGTGGCCCCCAGGAAGCCCAGCCTCGCCTTTCTGCAGGGCAGAGGCTTATCCAAGCTGCCTCTTTCCCCAGCCCTGGGTGTGATCTGCAGGCCTCCACTTGTCTGAGACAGGCAGAACTTGTGGGCTTGGGGCACGGAGTTGAGTACAGACCTGTTGCCAGTGTCCTGGGGCAAGCACTTTGCCTCTCTGGGACTTGGCTCTTCGTGTGAAAAGGGGGGGAAGTGCTCAACGCGGCTGCTCTAAGGATGAAATGAGATCTCGGCCTGCGCTTGAGGGATGTGCACGGGAAGTTGCGAATGTCAGCTCTAGGGGAAGACTGTGCCCTCCCTCTGACCAGCCTATGCCCCCACAGGCCTTTCTGGAAGCGCTGCATAACCAGGCCGAGGCCAGCAGCAAGATCGTCGGCCAGTTCGGGGTGGGTTTCTACTCGGCCTTCATGGTGGCCGACAGAGTCGAGGTCTATTCCCGCTCGGCGGCCTCAGGGAGCCCGGGGTACCAGTGGCTTTCAGACGGGTGAGTAAGTGAGGAGAAGCCCCACCTCACACAGGAGTGTCCCTGTCCCCGTCCCTGGGGGCATTTGCAGCTTGGACTTGAGCTGAAGCAGTCAGCAAGGAGTTTGGAAAGTTAGATTCTCCTCAGAACATGCAAATGAGCATTTTCTGGGCTTTTCACATGAAATCTGACTCTCCCACTTTGGAGAGCCAGTTACTTCCGTGGCTCCAAATGGCCATGGCCTCTCTGTGATCCCGTGTGGTTGGCGCCATCACTGTGCTCTGGGATGTGGGGCCCTGGCCCAGACTGAGCTCTTTCCTCAGCGGTCTGGCATTAGCACCAGCCTTTCTCCTGGTGGCCCGTTCTGGTTCCTCCCTGACCCTGCAGTTTCCTAATGTGGCCTCGCGGCTGCCCCGCCTCCACAGAGTGGGGAGTCTGCCTAGAGCCTCCTCCCGTGCCCGCCAGGCTTCTCTCTCCAAGACGCCTGTGTTTTCTCCGGTGTGCGCTGGGGCTGTGTCTGACGAGTTGACTAGGTGGAGTTTCCAAAAGAACTTGAGACCCCATTTGAGGAGCACGATACCTTAGCCAGGTGTCCGCGTGTTCTGGTAGCCTCAGCGCTGCATTTCTGCAGTGTGCTCTCCTGGTGCGTCTGGCAGCACAGCCAGGAGAGGAGGCCTGGCCCGGGCACAGCGTGGCTCTTCCTCTGTCACAGCCAGGGTTTCCGTTGAGTTCCACGGAAGTGGTGCTCAGAGTGCATGTGGGCCAGGGTGTCAGCAAGGCCCCGCCGAGTATGCCCCTCTTCCTGTGCTTCTGCAACGGTTTTCTGCTCTTCTCAGGGGTCACTTGGCCTGTGCCAGAAGGTCAGAAACAACGCAGGGATTGGCCTTTATTTCTTCTCAGGTGTCTGGCATGGATTTGGAGCCAGGCCAGGCCCCACCAGCGCCCTGGGCCTGCTTTCGGGTAACAGGCCCAGGACGTCCTCCTGGAAGGTGGGCGCAGGCTCGGCAGTTCTGACGTCCATCCAGGGGTCTGAGGGGCTCCACCAGGGTCAGAAAGCTTTCTGTCTGCCCGTTGGTCTGGGCTTCGCTTGTGTAGAAGGGAAAGTGGGCGCGTGTGCCGTGCAGGGTTTTGTGAGCAGCGATGTGTGGAACTGGCTCTTCCTTTCCCCTGTGTCTTAGCTCTGGCGTGTTTGAAATTGCTGAAGCTTCAGGAGTTAGAACTGGGACAAAAATCATCATCCACCTCAAATCCGACTGCAGAGAGTTTGCCAGCGAGGCCCGGGTTCGAGGTGAGTGGGGCTGGGAAGGGCCGAGCCGCCCCGTGCCCCAGGAAAGGGCTGGGCCCAGGGTTGGCCACCAGGCCCGTGAAGGACAGAACTGCCGGTTCTGAGTCCGAGTTGTGGCACTGGAAGGCCAACCTGGCTGGCAGAGACAGGGCTTGTTCTCTCCTCCCTCCCTTTGCGTGGCTTTAGAGAACGTGGTGGGTTTGGCGCAGTCCTGTTGGAGGACGCTGGCGGCCCTTCTGCCCGGCCTGAGCCAGAGGGGGACGGTGCTTTTGCGTGTGGTTTTTCCCTTCCCGTGTCCCGCCAAGCCCTTCGCAGCGTCCACTGCTGGCCCAGAAAACCAAATTCCTGCCACCAGCATCACGCCACACGGCAGGCTGGGCCTCTTTCCGTCCAGGTCCTGCTGCTGCCCAGCACGTGACCAGGAGGGGAGGGCGGATGTCCCTGCTGCGCCATGGCTTGTGTACCTGTGAAACGGGCACAGCACAGAGGAGCCTTTCCCTGCAGGCTTGTGCTCAGGCTGAGAAGCTTCGTGGATTCAGTGTTGTTTCTCTTCTGTCTCTTCCAGATGTGGTGACAAAGTACAGTAACTTCGTCAGCTTCCCCCTGTACCTGAACGGAAGGCGCATCAACACCTTGCAGGTGAGACACTGAGCACCCTGAAGGGCTCGGTCATTCGTGGAGACGAGTCCACGCGTTTCAGAGCTGAAGGGGCAGAGGTGGGAAGATGGGAACTGGGGTGCAGGCAGGGTCCTCAGCCCTGCCACAGGCGGGTCCCCCTGGTCCGTGCAGCTCAGTGGTGTCTGGTGTAGTCACAGAGTTGTGCAGCTGCCATGCCAGCCAATTCCGGAACATTTCCATCACCCCAAAAGCAGCTGTGCCTGTTGTCAGTCACACCCCTTCAGCCTCCCCCCGCCCTGGGCAGCCACGTCTGCTTTCTGTTTGTTCATTTGCCTGTTCTGGAAGTTTCTCATAAATGGCATCACACCACATGTGGTCCTTTGTGGCTGACTTTTCTCACATGGTTGAGCCACAGTGTGGTGTCAGCGCCGTTCCTTTTCATGGCTGAGTACTATTCTGTGTCTGGAGACCACCTTCTGTCGTCGCTGCGGCCGCCGGTGACCAGCATTCGTTCTCACAGGTGCCTCCTGACACAGTGTTGGGGCTGGCGGGCTTGCTCCAGAGCCTTTTGTGTGTGTCTCCTACACTGGAGGGGCTGGGGGTCTGCACCCAAGACCACCACCTGCCTGTCCCCGGAGGCCAGTCCAGGGGTTTGGGCGCCACTTGCTCAGCTCCACAGTTGTTAGGAAGACACGTTTGTAACATGACAGCTCTGTCCGTCTCCGTTTCCAGGCTCTCTGGATGATGGACCCCAAGGACATCGGCGAGTGGCAGCACGAGGAATTCTACCGCTACATCGCTCAGGCTTATGACAAGCCCCGCTACACCCTGCACTACAGGACAGATGCGCCACTCAACATCCGGAGCATCTTCTACGTACCAGACACGGTGAGGTGCTGCTTGGCCCTGGTGCGGCCTGCAGAGTGACTCTGCTGCCGCTGGAGCAGCGATCCCCGCGGCCACAGTGGTTTTGGCAGTGATGAGCACTTTCCCCAAATGGCAACAGATTTGCAGACACGTCACACAGTTAACTTTGCAGCATTAGAGCAAGAGAAAACCAGATGCTTCTGGATGGATGAGCATAGGTTTTCCCTCTCGCACGGGTCACACGCGGCCAGGGGATGTTTTGTCTGGTGTCTTTCAGCACAGGGCCAGGCGCCGGGCTCAGTGGACCAGGATGCTGGCCTGGATGCTGGGGACCAGCCCTCTGGGCAGCTCAGTCCCCATCCAGGCAGCTCATTGCAGAGCACTGTGGGCGGGGCCTGTGGCCGGCGGCCACGCTGGTGCACTCTGGGCTCCCTGAGCCCCTGCCTCATGGCTGCTGTCAGCACGTTACAGCTCCAGCAAATCTGCAGTGAAGAGACCTGTTCCGGGCTTCAAACTTAGCCTTTCCTGCCTTTATCTGCCTAGAGCTTCTTAACATCCCTCATTTGTCAATATCCGTAGTGGAGTGAGCTGAGTGAGGGCCTCCCCCCTCACGTGTGGTCCACAGACAGAAGCATCAGCACCTCCTGGGACACATTAGAAACACAGTCCCGGGCCCCACCCAGGGCCCTCAAGTCAGAGCCCGAATTTTAACAAAATCCCGCGTGATGGTGAAGTTAAGTTTGTGATCGGAAAGCGGGAGCGGACGCTTTCCGTGAGGGCCAGAGAGTGACTAGCCCTGGCTTTGGGGTGATGCGGTCTCTGTTGTGCCGACCGACTCTGCCACCGCGGTGAGGAAACTCCACGGACTGGACGAACAAGGAAGGGTTGGGCTGTGTCCTGTTGGCTGTGTAGACATGCAGACTTAAATTTCATATCTTTTCCATATATCGTGAAATAGTCCTTCTAACATTTTTTCTTCAACCACTTCAAAATGTAAAAACCGTTCTCAGGCCGTGCAGAGATAGGCTGTGGGCTATCTACTGACGCGACCTGTAGCAAGGCTTAGCTCCGTTCAGGAGGACACACAAGTCTCTGTTTTCTGTGTCCTCCGTGGGGAGTACAGACTGGGCACTGGGGAGGGTGGCGGCTGCCCAGAGAAGGCCGCCCCAGCCCCACAGAGCCATGGGGTTGGGGGGGTGCTCCCTGGATTTAGAGCAGGGTGGGCGGAGGTGGGCGCAGCCAGGCACACCCTCCTCCGGCCTTTTCGTGGTCTGGATACATCACACCCACCCCACGCCCCGGCCCAGGGCAGTGTGGGAAGGGCTGGCTCTCTGGGATCCTGCCTTCAGGGTCTGCCCCCTCGCAGCTGAGGTGGATTTCCACCATTGCTGCCTGACACTGTCCTTTCCTCGCCCCTAGAAACCATCCATGTTTGACGTGAGCCGGGAGCTGGGCTCTAGTGTCGCGTTGTATAGCCACAAAGTCCTCATCCAGACCAAGGCCACAGACATCTTGCCCAAGTGGCTGCGCTTCCTCCGAGGTACAGTAGCCTGGTGCCTGCGCTTGGTGTGGGCCAGAGCCTTGGGTCTGTGAGTGACCTCCCACGTGGCCCAGGGCTGCTGACTGCATTTGTGCTGTACGTGCCGATCTTGCTCTCAGTTTGTCTTTAGTGTGTGCGGTCGGGGCAAGCAGCCGCAGTGTGGCCACAGAGCCGGCCCCGGTGTGGGCAGGTGACCAACCAGCTTGTAGGGAGCAGCTTGGGCCTCCTGGGAAGCTTTCTAGTTTGACTTGGGGGAAGCAGAGGTGTATTTAAATTGAGATCTTTTGATATTTAGAAATATTACCTGAGTTTCAGATTTGTGCATGAATTGTGTTAAATTTGAGGTTATAGTTTAATAAAAAATTCAGCTTTTAAACTTTTGTATCATTTTAGCACACGTTGGTGCAAACTATCCACGTAACTATAGTTACGATTTTTAACATAAAGTGCAGAATATCATTTTCCCCGTGTCAGGTGGATCTTGACGCCATAATGCTGTCCCCTGGCTAAGGCTGGCCCGGCTTGCCTGCCCGCTGCTCACGTCTCCAAGTCCTGCACGAAGCTTGGGAGGTCTCGCCGGTCCCGTCCTTCCTGCTGCCGTCTCACCTCATGGTGGATTTGAGGCCAGGCTGCGGGATGACGGGCCAGTTGTCTGGAGGACTTGGGTGGTGGGGGAGAGCCCTGACCTCCGTGTCTCTCAGGTGTGGTGGACAGCGAGGACATTCCCCTGAACCTCAGCCGGGAGCTGCTGCAGGAGAGCGCGCTCATCAGGTGAGCTCAGGGAGGGCAGGGAACTGGGGTCCTGCTGACCCCTCACGGGCTCCTTTGCCACCAGAGGGCCCAGGGTGGGACTCCAGGAGCTGAGAGCAGAGCGGAGAGCTGGGGAGCCGAGCCTGGGGGTTGCGGTCCTTGGGAGCCTTCCGGGTTCCCCAGGCCCGGCCTCTGGGGCGTCCCTGAAGCAGCTCAGTCTATGTCCAGAGGAATTTGGGGATGGCTGGTCACCGCCACGCTGGAGTCTAGAAACGGGAGGGCTACAGAGTCAGCCTGGGCCAGCCTGCCCCACCTTCGGCACGGGGCTTGCAGCAGGCTGGGCAGTGTGCAGAGGCGGGGGGTGGGGGGACCCCTGGTGTGCTGGCTCAGGGTCCTCCAGCAGCGTCTACTCCCCGACTCTGGTTCCAGGCTCACCAAATAATCTTTACTCAGAACTTACTGGCTTTTTTCCCCAGTGCAAGTAGTGTCTGCTTACTAGAGAATATACAAGTCACCTATAATTTAACCTAGAGTTAACCATCGTTTACGGCTCAGAGTGTAGCAGATTGGCAGCCAGGTAAGGGCAGGTTTCAGAGTTAACATCGGGGACGAGAATTAAATTGGAAACAATATACCTTTGCAAATCTCTGAATTGCCCGTAAAGTACAGTGTGCGGTATTAACGTGCCCCCTTGAAGTTGCACACGCGAGCTCACGGTAAGGTCGACAGCCCGTTTCGCTTCAGTCGTTGGGACAGGCGCTCCTTCGTAGCTGGAGGCCGAGGCTTGACGTGACGACGTGGGGATGGTGAGATTCCCTTGCTGTGCCGAGTGGCCCTGGCGCTGAGAGAATGACAATCTGTCTCTCTCATCGCATGCCCTCAGGCGCAGCTGGTCCAGGGAGGTGGTGGGCAGGGCGCTGCCTGCCTGGGCCCTCCTGCCGCCATGTGGGTCCTGCCCTATGGCTCCTTCCCGCCCCACCCTCAGAGGCAGAGAGCCACACAGATTTTTAAAAAATTTGTTAGCATCATTGAATTCATGTTATTTATACTATTTTGTTTGCTTTTTTTCTACCTAATAGATTATTTGGAACACTTTCCACTGTCATTAATTTTTTTGTTTGTTTGAGACTGGGTCAGGCTCTGTCACCCAGACTAGACTGCAGTGGCGTCATCATAACTCACCACAACCTCCAACTTCCGGGCTCAAGCCATCCTCCTGTCTCAGCCTCCCCGTAGCTGAGACTACAGGCACATGCCACCATGCCTGGCAAGTTTTTAAATTTTTTTGTAGAGACAGGGTCTTGCTATGTTGCTCATCCTGGTCTTGCTCTCCTGGTCTCAGGTGATCCTCTGGCCTCAGCTTCCCAGAGTGCTAGGATTATAGGTATGAGCCACGGCGCCCAGCCCGAGATGTGATTTTTAATAGCCGTACGGTATTCCAGTGCGTACGGATTGTAACCTGCGTTCTTCCATTAAACACCAGGGTTCATAATTGTTTCGTGTACCACGGTGACAATCTTGGTCCGTAAGTCTTGGTGCACTCACGACTGTTTCCTGAGTGTAATTCCCACAGTTGGAGCATCCAGCTCACAGGGCAGACACGTTCTCCGTGCCAGGGTCTTTGTTGCCGGACGGTCCTCCACGAGGAGCATCAGCTCACACAGCTGTGTCCAGGGTGCGCGCCCCCACGCGCTGCCTCCTGCCGGGCGATCGTCAGGGTTTCCCTTTCTTTCTGCCTAGGCTTTCTCAATGTGGCCAAAAACGGTTGTTTTCATTTCTCTGACTGTTAGTGGGGCTGAGCACTTTTCATATCTTTCTGGTCGTTTGTGTTCAGTAGAAGCTGCTTGTTTGTGTTAAATGAATTTCTGTTCTGCAGGAAACTCCGGGATGTTTTACAGAAGAGGCTAATAAAATTCTTCGTTGACCAGAGTAAGAAAGACACCGAGAAATACGCCAAGTTTTTTGAAGATTACGGCTTGTTCATGCGGGAGGGCATCGTGACCACTGCCGAGCAGGAAGTCAAGGTAGGGGCTGGGTTTCCATGCCTTTCTTCTGGTCCTTGGTTCTGGGGCTGTGGAGGCTCCTGGCGGAGGTGTCACCCTGGACGTTACGGTGGTGCAGCCAGGCATCCAGGCCGCTGCTGCTGGGGCAGGAAACAGAGGTTGGGCTCTGCCGGGTTCCAGGCATGTCCTTGCCCTTGTCCTGCAGGTGCCATGCTTGTCACCAGGAGGCCAAGCCTCGCTCCCTCTGATGCCCCTGCCCCGGGAGCAGGCAGGAAGGGGGTACACACTGTCTCGTCGCAGAGGATGTTGGGGGCTACAGACGGCAGGCCGTGGTGTCTGACTCCCTGGGGTGGGGAAGGCGAGACGCTGCTATGTTTAATAAGGAGAGGCTCATGATATACCAGGCAGAAATGCCATAATACCACAACATTGGGGCCAGTGGTTCAGTTAATTGAACAACTGATTGCTGAAAAATGATACATTCATTCCATAAACATTTTTTGGCCATTTTTTATTTACAGGTCATGTACCGTAAAGTTTGTAAATTGTAGTCTTTTAGGGCCAGGCAAGGTGGCACACACCTGTAATCCCAGCACTTTGGGAGGCCGAGGCAGGAGGACCGCTTGAGCCCAGAAGTTTGAGGCTGCAGTGAGCTATGATCAGGCCACTGCACTCTAGCC
>NW_012148285.1:2246175-2270118 GCF_000956105.1 Propithecus coquereli | reverse complement strand
GGGACGGGGCTCGGAGGAAGGCTTCCGGGCCGGCTCTCCCGTCAGGCCCTGGTCCTGCCGCCTGGTTGTCAACAGACCTCAGCGCCTTCCCGCGCAGGCTGGTTAAACTCTCCACTCGCTCTTGCCTGCTTTAGCATGTAGTTAGCAGCTCCTGGGTGGTGCTCACCGCGTGCCAGAGACCTTCCTGAGTGCCGTGCGGTGTCCACTCCCGTGAAGCGAGTGTTTGCCGACGAGGGTCCTGGCCGTGTACGGGGACTGCAGATCCCAGCGTGTGGACGTGGATCAGGCCTTGCCGGGCCGGTCCCAATCCGTTGTTTTTCCCCCTCTCCGCCTCTGTGCACCTGGAATCCCAGTCTCATCACTCCTACCCCCGGTGTCCTCCATGCCTTTCCTCACGTCCCTGCACTCCCCACCCCTCTTCTGTGTCTGTCACTGTCAGCGGTGACAGTGGCTTAGGTGAGGCAGTGTCGGGCTCCCAGCTTGTCCTGCGTCCTTCCCATGCAGCTCCCACCTGAGCACAGACGGGCCCCAGCAGTCACGTCTGTGTTCGGCGCACAGGGGCTTGTCCTCTTCCTCTAAGGGCCCTTCTCCAAGTCCCACTCCCACCCACTGGCCAGAGCTCGTCACCCGCCACACGTGGCTATGAGGAAGGCTGGGAAACGTGGACTTCACATCCGTGTCCATGTGCCCACGCGGGGCAGGGTCTGCCGGGGTGGAGTCTGGGCCGAGCCCCCATAGCTCCCCAGAGCACGGCCTGTCTCAGACACCAGCAAAGGGCCCACACAGCCCCCGGGGGCCCGAGCCAGCCCAGAGGGCCGGTGCCCAGCAGGTCGGGAGGTGTTCAGAGTGTGGACCTGGAGCCCGCAGGGACCTGCCCTTGTCTGTCTCCAGGAGGACATAGCAAAGCTGCTGCGCTACGAGTCCTCGGCGCTGCCTGCGGGGCAGCTGACCAGCCTCGCAGACTACGCCAGCCGCATGCGGGCTGGCACCCGCAACATCTACTACCTGTGTGCCCCCAGCCGGCACCTGGCCGAGCACTCGCCCTACTTCGAGGCCATGAAGCAGAAGGACACGGAGGTGGGTGAGCGACAGAAGGTGGGGCCGGCTCCCCGAGGCTGCGCAGCTGCTGCCCGGCCAAGGCTCCCTGCGTTTGGCTTTCCCGTGGAGCTGGGTCTGAGCTCCCTGGGGAGGGTCTTGAACTTCTCGGCTCTGTGTTTGGTGGAAAATGGCTGCACGTGCCCAAGACCTGGGAGGACTGAGAGGTGGGTCGGGGTCCAGGGGAACAGGGGCCCGGGCCATCTGCAATCTGGTTGCGTTTCTCACCAAGTCACGCATGAATTTGTCTGCGAGTGGGGCATTCACACTGCCACGGCAGCTGGAGCCTCCCTCAGAGCCATCTGCTGAGGCCCAGAGCCCCGGCGTCCCCGTGGGTTCCTCTCTTCCTCTCCTCGAGGGCAGAGACCCCTGCAGGCCTGACAGGCGTGTTCTTCGACGTGCGCAGGTTCTCTTTTGCTACGAGCAGTTTGATGAGCTGACCTTGCTGCACCTTCGTGAGTTTGACAAGAAGAAACTGATCTCCGTGGAGACAGACATTGTCGTCGATCACTACAAGGAGGAGAAGCTTGAGGACGGGTCCCCAGGTTGGCTGCCTGCCGCTCTCCGGGCACAGGGCCAGCGAGGGTGGGGCTGGGGCCTGGTGGTCACGTCCTCAGGGCGTCTGCTCTCCTGCAGCGGTGGGTCTGCACAGGGTTTTTTCTCAGCTGATCTGGGGTCACCAACCTATGAAAGAAGCTGTTGGGAACATCTTAGTGATTAATGGACAGTGTCCCCTGTGTAGATCCAGGGTCTCCAACGCCCCTTCCACCGTGGCGTCTTACAGTTGACTTAAGCTTCCTGAGGGAATCAGAATTGTGTTTTCAAAGCCCTGACAAAATTATATGAGCCATAGGCAGCCAGACTTGTGCTCCCCGAGGTTTTAGGAAGGAGCTTCTGTCTCCGTCGTGGCAGGTGGGGAGGAGCGGGGGGCTGTGGAGCTAGCCGAGCTCACTCCTGCTGCCCTCCTGTAGCCGGCGAGTGCCTGTCCGAGAAGGAGACGGAGGAGCTGATGGCCTGGATGAGAAACGTGCTGGGGTCGCGCATCACCAACGTGAAGGTGAGGCCTTCTGGGGACAAGCCGCCATCTGGCCGCCATGGCCCTCGGTGCCCCATAGCAGCTGGCCGGGCTGCCGCCTTCCCCTTCCTGGCCTGGTGGGTCCGCCCCACGGTGGTAAAAGCCTGTGATGTAAGGTGGAGCCCCCGAGGGTCCCTGCTCCCACACACACGTCGCCGTGTACTCCAGGAGTGCTGCTGAGGCCAGAGGCAGGGTCTGCCTCCCTGTGTCCCCTGATGTGGAGCGGGTGGGAACCGGGAGGCTGGAAGGAGCAGCCGCAGGCCGGGTGGGTGTGAGCGGAGGAGCCCAGCAGGCCACCCCGGGCCATCCTGGTCCAGGCCCTGCAGGAGCTGTGGCAGCTGATGACATGGTTCCAAAAAAAGGGATGTTCCACCCCAGCCCTCAGGAGCTCATGTTCCCACTTGGGTTCTTGGTTGGGGGGGTTCTGGATGAGCTAAGACCCCGCTGGTCGGCTCAGCTAGAAGAGAACAGGCATCCTGTGCAGGACCACCAGCTCAGGGACCGTGCAGGAGTGGCCCCCAGGGGAGAGGCAGGTGCAGGGTGGGCTGGCAGGAGCAGAGGAGGATGGATGCGGGCAGGTCCCAGAAGTGGCATGGGACTTGGGAGACAAGGGGCGGCACTGGGTGAGAGCAGGAATCCCGGGCAGGGAGCAGCCAGAGCCAGGATGTGCAGATGGGAATTGGTGCCATAGCGCACTTCCGTAGCACTGCCGTGGTCCTGCCTCACTAGTGCTCGCTCATTGAGCTTCAGGTCACCTGTTGTCCCCAGTCCACAGAGAGCGTCCCAAGATCACACAGCTAGATGTCAGGGAGGCTGGATTCGAGTGAGAGTCCAGATTCTCCTCCCCGCCCCCCACGCCCCCTGGGGTCAGAGCAGCCGTGGGCTCCTGCATTCAGGAGGCCCAGACCCGTGGGGGTGAGGGGCCTGCTCGCAGGCGCTGGCTGGGGACGCCTTGTGGGCAGAGGAGGGTCTGCTAGTCACACAGGGCCCAGGAGACCTAGGGGGAGGGCACAAGAGTGAGGCCTGCAGGGAGGAGCTCGAGCCACCCCCAGAGACCAGATGAGGCAAATAAGAGACCTCAGAGAAGGACCTGCCCCGAGGTGGGCCTGCGGCCAGTGCCGGGGCTGCTCAGAGGTCACGTAGACTTGGCAGGCAGCCTGTGGAGGACGGAGGTGAACGTGCCGGGCAGGGTAGACCTTCAGTGTGAGACCTCAGCCCCTGGTGGCTCTGGGAGGAGGAAGGAGCCGCCCACAGGCTCTGCGCCTTCATGTGGGGGCAGCAGCTCAGGATCCCGCCCGTCGGTGGGCCTTTGGGAGGGAGGGAGGGAGCACTGCGGGCCGGGACCAGGGCCTGCCTCTGAGGCCCGCCTCCTCCTGCCCTCCTTCCCCTGGGCCAAGACTGCCAGCCCTCAGCCCCTTTGCCTCAGGGACACCCCATCCCCAGCTCCCCCTCACCCACAGAGCCCCTGACTACTGGGGTACAGTCACCTCCAGCCCCTGGGCTTTGCTCGCAGGTGACTCTGCGGCTGGATACTCACCCCGCCATGGTCACTGTGCTGGAGATGGGGGCCGCCCGGCACTTCCTGCGCATGCAGCAGCTGGCCAGGACCCAGGAGGAGCGAGCTCAGCTCCTGCAGCCCACGCTGGAGATCAACCCCAGGTGAGGCCGGGGCTCTCGCTGCTTCTGGTCCCTTCCGACCTGCCAGGGGAGTGTTCAGAATTGGACGAGAGTGTGGGTGCCTTTACCTCAAACATGACGCGTAAGAAATGTGCGTGAAGCTCATATGCAGTTGGGTGGCCGTTTATAAAGAGAATACCTGTGTAATTAAACTGTGTTAGGTTCAACTTTATACCCATGTGAAGTTTAAAAACACGGAAACTTGCTGGCCCCGCAGACGTCTCCACGGGTCTCCCTGCTGGAGTTCTGCCCCGTAGCCCTGAGCAGCTCGCAGAGTGGACTGGCCACCCCCAGGTCCCTGGCAGCGACAGCCCCTTTCACGGTTTTCTGGCCTTGGCCCTCTTACGACACATCATTTAAGACCCCCCTTTCTTCCTGCTGGGTTTTGTTTATTGATTTGTAATTGGTTGTAGATCCTTCGTCAGCTGCAAATGTCTTTCCCTACTGTCTTTTCACCTGCCTTAAGGTACCTTTTGATGAGTAGATGTTCTCAGTTTTAATGTAACCAAATTTATAAATCTTCATTAATGTTTTTTTGTCTTTTTAAAGAAATCTTTATCACTTAGAGTCATCAATTCTCCAACATTTCTTTCTAGAAGCTATTTATCGGTTTTGGCCTTTCGTCATGGTTTTTAACTCATCTCTACTTAGTTTGGTACATGGGAGAGACGCGATTTCCTCTCACTCCACAGGACACCAATTGTCCCTGCCCTGCGCACTGCACAAGTCTGTCCCCTGCCCCTCTGGCCCACGCTGCCTTCTCTGTCACTGGGTATTGGGTGTCCACACGCCTGTGCGTCTGTCCCTCCTTCTCTGTGCCGGTGCTGCCAGCGCTGCCACTCGGCATTCCCGGAAGTCTTCGTTTCCAGCGAGCGAGTCCCCCTTACTTTTCTTTGAGGATGTCTGGATTACTGTCGGTTCTTACTTTTATCTACCTTTTTAAATTAGCCCGACAAGATTCACCCATGTTCACACAAACTGCTGGGGTTGGACTGAGATTGTTTTGATTCCCTAAATGAATTTTCAGGAGAATTGGCAACAAGTTACCAAAAATGTTAGAAAATAGCAAAAAGAAAATCAAAATCCATAGCCCCACCCCCCACAGTCAGTGTATCCTAATTGGTATTCTCTCTTTGACTTTTGTTTTACGCGTATGTAGTGTTTTTGTTTTTTTTTTTTTTATATAACACATTTAATTTTTTTTGTTGTTTCTTTATAACCACAAATTTTTAAATTAAACTGCTGGGGGTGGGGAGGTACCTCTTCCATTTTCTGAGCCAAATTCCCAGACCAGGCTTTTCCAGGTGGAAGGTCTGACTTGGCTGTTCCCACAGGGGTCCGGCAGGCAGGATGCCTGTGCCTCCCTGCACAGGGGCAGCTGAGCGAGGCATGTGCCCAGTCACCTTAACTAGTTGTGGCACAAAGCTGGTTTTAGAAGATAGCTGTGCAGAACTGCTTGTTTCTATTGCCAGAAGATTTCACTTTTAAATTTTATTTGGTTTTACATTTGATATTATGTTCACATGGGTCAGAACTCAAAAGAACCAAGAGTTTATAAGGGAAAATTCTCTTCCCATCTGTGTCCAGAGTGCAGCCAGCATTTGGTTTCTTCCGAGTGTTGGCAGAGATGCCGTGCGCATTCGCGGGCCGGTACGCCCATGGGTTTCCTCTGTTACTTACACAAGGGTCACTTGCTGTGTGGTGGGTCCTCACCTTTTCTCACCTAGCGGCTAACCGAGAGAGCTCCGTGCTAGTGTGTTGAGAGTGTCCTCCTCGTTTCCAGCTATGTGGATTCCACTGTGAGGATGGACATTTAAAATGTTCCCTGTTACAAAGTCTTCGTGCGTCATCCATGTGTCATTTTATAGATTGCTTTATAGGGGCGACATTTCCCTGTGCCCTCAGTTTTATCAGACTTGTCAATTTCTGTCATTCTTCGTAAGTGAAACATTACCTATGAGTAAGGTTTGACACTAGATGGTACGTAGTCAGTCGTGTCGTTCTTTCCTTTTTGGCTTCTGGGTTTGTAGTTTGCCTGGTAAAGGCTTCCCCTTCTGAAATCATAAAACATTTCTTCTTTGTTTTCTTCTAGTATTTTGCTTTTAATTTTGTATTTAATCTTTGCTTTATTTCTGGAATCCTTTTCTGGATGGCTGAGTAATCTGTCCTAAGCGAAATGCCCGTCTTTATCGGTCAGCGTATTTCTGTATTTTTCACCTTGTCGCCCTGAGCTGTTTGCTTTGTCGGACAACTTGCCTGAGAACGAAATAATTATAATGTGTTTCAGCATCTGGGGTTTCCTCCCCGTTCTTTTCTTGGCTGTTCTTTTCTGTATAAATTTTAGATTGTTTATATTAAAAATTTTCTTTTATACCTAATCTAATCTATTAATCTAATCTATTAATATAAAGGAATCATCATTTATGGTCTGCTTATCCAAGAACCACTGCACGTCTAACTTTCCTCCTTTGTCTTTGATGGTGTTTTAGCGTATCTTAACCTTAGTACTCAGCACCTCCCTGCATTTTCTAATATTGAACCTTGACTGACTTTCTCGGCGTATAATCAAATTATCTGTAAGCGATCACTTACATCTAATTTTTTTATACTGGCCAGTCCTCTTGCACTATTTAAAATGTCCTGATAAACCCAGCGTCTCAGAAAGGCAGCTGGAACACAACAGCAGAGGCGGGTGGGTGGCGCGCAGTCCTGCGCCAGCTGCTCTGGTGGTTTCTGTGTTGCAGACACACGCTGATCAAGAAGCTCAGTCAGCTCAGGGAGAGCGAGCCCGACCTGGCCCGGCTGCTCATGGATCAGGTGAGAGGAACCAGCTCTGGGCTCACAAGAGCCTGGGAGGGGCCCCCTGAGCCAGACCCGGGCTGTGCTGCAACTGCGCCATTTCACCCCTGCCTTTCAGATATACGAGAACGCCATGATCGCAGCTGGGCTCGTGGACGACCCCAGACCGATGGTAGGCCGCCTGAACGACCTTCTGGTCAAGGCCCTGGAGAGACGCTGACGGCCCAGGGGGTGCTGGTCCTGGGTGGAGCTGTGGCCTCAGCCTGTGGAAGTGTCTTCCAGGCAGGGGGAGGAAGGACTGACACACAAATGAGAATCTTGAACTTTATTTACCTAAATTAAAAGGTATTTCTTAATCTACATGATAGACTTTTTGTCCAGGCTCTGAGAAGGCAGGGTGCCTCGGTGACATAGTCCATGAGGTTGCCGCGTACTGCTCAGGTCAGGCTCTCTTCAATGTCACCTCCACTGGGTAGTGGTCACTGATGGCCAGGGCCTGTGGGGAGGTGGGTGGCAAGGTCAGGACCGAACCCAGGCTCTTGTACCCATGCACCTCACTGCCAGGTCCACCTGGGAAGAGCTGGTGGAAGAAACCTTGCAGTCACAACCTAAACGACCCTGGCCTACGACCCGTTGGGGAAAGGCCCGTGGAAGAGCAGTAGCTGTGCCAGGATAACACAGGCCTCCTTCAGCTCCTGCGTCCCAGCTACGCGTGCCAGGGAAGGACACGTACCAGCTCGTTGCTCAGGCCGTAGGTAGCTTCGAAGTCAAAAGGGGCAGCCGAGCCTGGAACCACGGCGCCTTGGAGCAGAGACCCTGAGACCACAATGCTGTAGTGTGTTGGGATGAGAGAGAAGGTTCCCATTTCACTCGCTGCCCTGGCTCTGGGCTCCCCCGGCTCACATGTTGGTCTGGTGAATGGTCACACCGTCCTCACTGTGCTGCTCCTAAAGCTGAGCCGAGGCACCTCCCGAGCCCGTGCAGGTCTGAGGGAGCCCAAAACTGCACACCCGCAGCCTGTACACCTGAGGCTGTTCAGAAGCAAAAACCAGGTGAGAACCCAGGTTTCTGCCTCTCCTTTCATCCCTAAACGTGCTTTTCCAAAAAAATGAGAAATGTGGCTCTTTTTGTCTCGTTTCTTAAGTGGATCAACTAAAGCTCAAACTTAGCCATTTCTGAAGCTGGACCTACAAGTCAAGGCTGCTCACCGGTCGTAGGCACAGTGCGTGGACGTAACCGTGGTGTCAGCCGAGTCAGGAATCAGCCACTCGAAGGCAGGATTCGTACGCAGGCGGATGGATGGCCACTGGGAGGGGGTCACGTAGCTACAGCCAGCGTTGAAGTCACCCATCAACATGATGTCCTACAGGGAACACCCATCAATTGGCCCAGGGACAAATGTCGGCCCCTAGAGCCCACTGTCCCTAGGAGGGTCTCACCTCCATGTCCCACTTGTGCCTGACATCCAGGTAGACATCGTAGAGGGCGTCAATCTCAGCCACCGCGTCTGCTGGGGCTGCGTGCAGGGGCACGATGGCAAACTCCCTGACCTCTGAGGAGACAGTGGTCACACTAAGTGCAGGTGTACAGGGCCTGCCTCCGGGTGAGCTGGCCCGAGGGTGCGCTGGGGTCCGCACTCCTGCAGGGCCAGGCTCAGTCATGCTGTTGGGGCTGGGACGAGTGACAGTCCCCTAGGGGGTAGGCATTTTCCTAAGGAATGTACGGCCAAAGCACTGGAGCTAGGGGGCAGCATGCGACATGCTCTCCAGGTGTCCCCCTTGCTGAGGCGTGGCGCGGCAGCACTCACCCGTGAACGGGGAGGAGAACTTGACGATGGCGGGCTCTCGGCTGAAGGTGTCATTCCCACAGGGCTCACAGCCGTCGTCGTAATAGTAGCTGTCCAGCACGGACACCTGGTCAGGCCTGCGGGAAGGCGGGGTGGAGGAGAGGTGACCTTGGGCTGGGGAGCTGCGCCCTCCGGCTCGGCACCTGTGGGCCAGCCCCTCCACTCCCTGGGCCGCAGGAGGGGCCGAGTCTGAGCTCCAGCCACATCCTGCCCGCCCCTGCGAAGGCCGTGAAAGGCACCCCGGAGGGCAGGCCCAGGAGCGAGCCACCCGCTCACCCGCCGGGTCTGAGGCCGCAGGGGGCTGGACTCCAACTGCACCCTGCTCTGTGGCCTTGGACGCTTGTCCCATAGGGCAAATTGCTTCTCCAACTCTGCTGGGGTCCTCCCAGGTGAGCCGACTTCCCGGGCTCTAGACCACCCCTCAGCCCTTTGTCGGTGCCGACGAGGCACAGACACGGTCTGCCCGCCACATCTCGTCCATGCCTCACGGACCAGCCGGGCCCGGGGCTCTACCTGTACACGAAGAGGTAGCGCTCCTTGTAGCTGTTGCGTCCCAGTGGCTCACTGACGACATAGTGGTAGGTGTCTGGTGCATCCCTGGGTTGAGGAAACAGAAGGTCCCACTCAGGGCACCACAGAGGGACCCTCTGGCTGCCAGCAGGGCTCTGCCCCTGGGGCCCCGATGAAGTGAGGCTGTGCCTGGATGGGGTCGTCACCTCCCCCAGGACCCCATGCTGTCACCCACTGATTGAGTTTGTCCAGCAGCTTCCCCACGGCCGTCAGGTGGCTGTCTCTGACCTCCTGGACCAGGGCGATGTCGTAGCGACTCAGAATCTGGGGGATGGGGCCACAGCGGTGCTGAGCTGGCCGCCTGGTATGTCCAGCCCTCCCTGCCCCCAGGACACCCACAACAGGAGCAGCAGCTGCTGTTCCCAGAGTGGTTCCCAGCCCGGTTTGGCCCGCAGCCTTGTGCCTTTGCCTGGGCTCCCACTGCCAGTCGTGGACAGCACAGCTGTGACAGGGCCCTGGGCTGGCAGCCAGGGCCCATTCCACCCCTAAGTGACAAGGCTGAGACTGCAGGTGCTTGATGTCCCACACTCGGCAGTCTGTGGCCCCACCAGGCTGACCCCCTCCCGTGCCCAGGGCCCATTACCCCTAACCTGGGTTCCTCTGCCCTCAGGGACTCACCTGCACAATGTAGTTGGACAGGGTGGCATTGGACATCTTGGTCTCCCCAAAAGTCTGGATGTTGAAGGCTGTAATTCTCAGCGACGGGGCCACCTGCAGCAGGCCGGCTAGGGCCAGCAGCTCTCCCAGCAGCCTCACTCCCCTCATCCTGGGAGAACGAAGGTCACAGGGGTGTGGGGGAAGTGAGATGTCACCCCTTGCCACCAGAATCCCTGCCTCCTGGGAGCCCAGTGTGGCAGGAGCTGCTGGAGCCCAAGGTCCCGGAGGTCCTGTCTTCATGGGCTGTGCCGCAACGCAGGCTGGGGAGACCCTCGCCACCTGTTCGCAGTGTCCAGAGAGCCAGACACCTGTGCCCATAGAGGACGCTGGGTCTCCTCCTTCACTCACCAGAAAATTAGCCCCTGTGAGGGACCCCAGAGCCCACTGGGACCCAGGCTCGCTGGAGGAGACCCTTCACTCTGCGGGGGGGGACGCAGCTCTGAGCCTCCCTCCCAGGACTCGACTCCGGGCTTAGTGCTCACCTGAGGTGACGATGATGTCCACAGAGATGACAGCAATTCTGCCAAGAATCTAGAGTTTCTTTTATATCAATTTTCTCCTTCTGTAAGGAAAAAATAGTCTACAAAGGGAAGCCTCTGAGGAAGCACGGCAGTGAGGTCCTGGCAGTGCTGCTGGGCTCGGGGTTCTGCAGGGCAGCGTGTGCTCCCCCAGGCTTTAAAGGTTGGCAGCCTGACCTTCCCTGGGACACGTGCACACCTGAGGGTGTCTGGGTGGTTTCCATGCAGACAGGTTCCTTGCTGCTGTAAAAACAGGAAAACAGCACCTGATAATCACGTTTGCACTTTTTTTTTTTTGGTTTTTTTTTTTTTTTTTTTTGAGACAGGAGTCTCACTCTGTCACCTTGTCTAGAGTGCAGTGTCGTGATCATAGCTCGCTGCAACTTCAAACTCCTGGGGGCTCAAGTGATCCTCCTGCCTCAGCCTCCTGAATAGCTGGGACTACAGGCACGTGCCACCACACCTGGCTAATTTTTTCTATTTTTAGTAGAGACCTGGTCTTGCTCTTGCTCTCAGGCTGGTCTCGACCTCCTGACCTCTCAAGCAATCCTCCTGACTCGGCCTCCCAGAGTGCTAGCATTACAGGTGTGAGCCATCACGCCCAGCCTGCACTTGGTTTTAAAACATCTAATGAAAGGGCCAAAGGTTCCTTTGTCCTTCACACACGCAGCCCCTGGCCCCCCACCAACCCCAGGCTCTCCACGAGGGTTGGGTATAGTGGCTGTTTGCAGGAGGGTGGGGCCAGGCTGCCCGTCCCTGGTCTGAGGGCCCCGAGGTCACCATGGAGCCAGAGGCCAAAGCCCCATAAAGAGTTGTATGTTGCAAACAGAACCCTGCGGTGGCCCAGGACGCTCTTACCAACCCTAACTCCTGCCTTCCTGGTGCAGCAGCCATGAGGTGCAGGCAACTCGGCAAGACACCAAGGGCCCTGGACAGGGAGCGTGGCCCTCCAGCGTTAGGGCTGCCTGGCCTGGGGGTCCACTGGCCACAGGGCCAGGAAGGGTGAGACTGCAAGGCCCACTCCAAGTTGCTGGCCAGGCAGTGGGGAGTCTTTTTGAGGTGTTCAGGCCCGGGGGGGACCCCAAGTGACCAGGTCCCAAGGGTGGGGCAGCAGTTAGGAGCCAGGCCAGGCCTTGGGTCCAGTCATTTCTTGGAATCCTTCACTTTCCCATTTATATTCATTTCCTGAGGCTGCCTGCTCCACCCACCACCAATTTCGTGGCTCAGAGCATCAGGAATTCGTCCTCTCAGTTCTGGAGGCCCAAAGCCTGAGATCGCGGGGTTAGCAGGGCCACACTCACTTCAGAGGCTCCAGGGAGGATCCTTCCCCGTCTTCCAGTTTCTGATGGTTGCCGGCAATCCTTGGTTTGTGCATCACTTTAATCTCCTCTGTGGGCACATGGCCTCCTCCACTGTCACCTGTCCTCTACTCCCTTATACAGGCCTACATTTAAGGTCCTCCCAGATAGTGGGGACAGTGTCCCCATCTCACCATCCTCAATCACATCTGCCAAGTCCTTTTTTGCTACATAAATTAACATGCAGAGATCATAGGGATGAGGTCAGATGTCTTCTGGGGTGCCAGTTCAGCCCGCCACCCCATCCCAGGGGCTCTGCCCATTTGGAAGGGGCTATGCTGGCTCTACAAGGACAGCACTGCCGCGTGGGAGGGCCTGGCATCCCCTGAAGGCCTGGCAGAACTGAGGCAGGACCCAATCGTAAGAGCCAGAGTGGGTGGGGGTTTGTGGGAGGCTGGAGGACGGAGCAGGTGGCCTCACCGGCAGGAGTCAACAGAAGCCAAGGTCAAAGTCAGGAAGGTGCCACTGAACTGGCCAGCATGAAGCAGAAGGCGGACCTAGTGGGGATTAAAAACAGTCAGAAGGTAAACCAAGACAGGAGTCCCCCTTTTGGTAATAAAAACACGCTGACAGACGGCTCTGGTTGGCGTCACTAAGGTAGATGAACTCATTTGTCCCTGGATACAGTGTCTATGAGACGGGACCTCACGACCTGCTCCTCAAGCTGCCAGAAGCCCCATCTTGGACTTTTTCAAAGTGCTGACTGCCGATTCTTCCTGTTCTCAATCTTTGAGGTTGGGACAGCCTCAAGCATGTCAAAATCCGGTGACCAAACACCAAGCAAGGCCATTGCAGTCTTCGGTGTATATGGCCTGGTCCTTTGACTTCGGTGTTTTTCTTTCCTCTATACGTGTCTGACAAAGACCCTCATGGGGAAAGAGAGTGAGCCTAGAGGGCAGCCACCGTCCTCTAATAAGAGGCCACCTGGTCCAGCTTCCAGCCAGACTCAGGGGACACCAGTTATTGCTCATAGCGTGGGTGTCTGACCCTGGTTCCCAGCACAAAGGTGCCCATCTGCTGTGTAGGCCCCTCCTAGTTCAACCAAACGCTGCCCTGTCTGTTCTCGGGAGCTCCCAGGCACGGTGCCCGCCTCCTTCCTGTACGCACCAGAAGGAGGGTCGGGACTCAGGTCTCACTTGTATGCACTTGTGCACCTGCAGCCCAGCATGTGGCAGCCCCCTGGCTATAGTGAGCAGCACAGCCCGGGAAGGGCCTGGCCTGGGTGTCAGAGACGCGGGCCCTGGCCAGGCACACCCCTGTCCTTTCAACCACTTGGGACCTCCGTGTCTTCATCTATCAGATGGGTTAAGACCTTGACTGCCTTCCCCTGAGGGTTAAGAATCAACTGACATAACATTAGTCCACGGAAGAATGATTTCGTCTCCTAAAACGTCATCCTGTCCCGGGGAACAGCAACCCTTTCAGATGTTGAGTTTCCATCACTCTTCCTCCACTCCCGGATAGACATCTTTCCCATCTGTATCAGTCAGCTGTTGCTGTGTAACAAGCCACCTCAAAATGAGGCGCAGACAACAATATGCATTTCTCATGCTCACAGGTCATCTGGGAGGCTCTGCTCCTTGGGCCCTAGTCTAGGGCTGGGCTGGAGGGACCGCAGCCTCCCCCTCCACTCTGCCTGCTCTTCCAACAGGGTGGAGAGCTCCCAGGGAAGTGGGCAGAACACGGTGGGTGCCCTGAGGTTGAGGCTTGGAGTTGGCCTGCCGTCTCTCTGCCCACGTTGTTGGCCTTGGCAAGCCACAGGCCAAGCCCGGCTTCATTGGGAGGTGTAGGGGGTGCTCCTTTCATGCTGGGCCCCACTTGGGAAACACAGGAATGGGCGCCAGGGAATCCTGGAGAGAAATCCCAGTACTTCTGGCATTTTCCAAAGTCACATCAATAGAGAAAGGGGAGCTGCAGCCAATGGCAACAACCAGAAAAGCCAGCCAGTTTCTGAGATCAGGGCATGCTATTTGTACATTAACCTTGAGGAGCTTCTCTGGTTAAATTAAACCTGTCACAGACACGGGAAGGGAAAACAGCATGTAACAGTTGACAGAAGTCTGAGCCAGGTCATGTGTTCTGATGCGGCTAAAATCAAAGGACAAAGAAAAATCCTACAAGCACCACGGCTGGGGACAAATGGCCTCACAGGAACACCTGCAGCAGCGCCAGCCACACAGGGCTTGCTCTAGAGTATGGGGGAGGAGGTGGTGACCAACTCCACATCCATGCCTGGGGCCAGGGAGGGAAACTCCCACCCATCAAGAGGGAAAAGGGGAAGGGCACAGAGGCGCCTGTGAACTAGCCAGGACCTTTCTGAGGGGAACAGTAACAACCGACATCTCTGCACTATTCGCCAATTCCAGCGCCACCTCTTTTTTTTTTTTTTTTGGAGACAGAGTCTCACTCTGTTGACCTGAATAGAGTGCCGTGGCGTCAGCCTAGCTCACAGCAACCTCAGACTCCTGGGCTCAAGCAATCCTCCTGCCTCAGCCTCCCAAGTAGCTGGGACTACAGGTGCCACCACAATGCCCGGCTACTTTTTCTATTTTTAGTAGAGATGGGGTCTCGTTCTTGCTCAGGCTGGTCCTGAACTCCTGAGCTCAAGTGATCCTCCCACCTCGGCCTCCCAGAGTGCTGGGATTACAGGTGTGAGCGCCCGGCCCATTACATCTTGCTTTGTTCCTTTCCAAGATGTCCCCTGGCTGCAGAGCTGGGCCGTAGCAGCTACTGGAAGAACAATTACCGGGTGGGAAGCAGTGTGGAGCGAGGCAATGAGGGTGGCAGTGTTGAATCAGGTTCCAGGGTTTAACAAGTAGCCAACAAGTGCACACATCCCGTGAGGAAGTAACTGTGGCTACTTAAACATGAAATAAGTTTTTTTTTTTTCTTTAAATTTATGTGTATAATTATTCCAAATGTCCAACTATGAGTTTCCAGGACATAAGTACTTATTATTTTGGTTTACCTATTTAACAGATGGAACCGTCAGGTATTTCTTTTGACCTAGGGGCCCTTTAAAATAATTATGGAACCTTAACGAAGAGTGCTCTGCACTGAGAAAGCCTGAGAAACTCTGGGTCTAACATAATGGGTGTACCTGGGTTACTAGATTATATATCCCACTGTACTGAATATAATTTCTTTTCTAGCCTCATCATTTACAATGGTTGAACATCCTATCACAAAGAAATTCTCAATTCTATAAATCACTACTGAGAAGAATTAATTGCAATGGATTAAACATATCATTTGTAGCCAGGCACGGTGGCTCATGCCTATAATCTCAGCACTTTGGGAGGCTAAGGCAGGAGGATTGCTTAAAGCCAGGAGTTCGAGACCTGCCTGGGCAACATAGTGAGACTTCATCTCTACAAAAAATAAAAATTAGCCGGGTGTGGTAGTGCATGTCTGCAGTCCCAGCTACTTAGGAAGAAGCTACAGCAGCAGGATCACCTGAGCCCAGGAGTTGGAGGCTGCAGGGAGCTGTGATCACACCACTGCACTCCAGCCTGGGCGACAGTGAGACTCTGTCTCAAAAACCAGCCACCCAACCCACCCTCCCATATCACTTGTGTTTAAATATATGAGTTCATACTGGTGTAAAAAAATTACCAGCCACTTTTGGGGGATGCTAGGGAGTCAACTCATTATTCTGCAAACAGGCAAACAAAGGCAAAGAATCCAGAACTTATCCTGCCTTTCCTATGCAAATAGTACTGCTGAGTAACCCACAGTTAGAGAAGGTTCTCTTCTGATGGGCTTATTCCAGCTAGTAAACGAGGAAGGAATGCTGGATTTTGAAACTCACCGCTCTGCAGTCTGTCAGTGCTGCTGACACAACAGACAACCGGCCCTCTGTGCCTCCTGACCCAAGAACACAGCAGCACTTTGGAAGAACTCTTGCCAAAACGATCTTCAATATGATTGAACCTCTAGATCTAAATACCAGCTTAAAGCAAATACAGGGGACAGAAGCTCATGTTCAACAGCACCGTGGGGACAGAGCATGACGCAGACTGCAGGAAACTGTACAGCCGTACAGGACAAAGGACAGTCTCATGAGTACATTTCCAGAGGACTCAGCGGCCTGCACAGGCTCAGGAAACACGCCTGCAGCTGTCCTCTGGGGCAGGGGATTTGTCCGACCTCAGCTGCAGCCAGGACCCTGCCTCTCGGGTCGGACGGCACTGTGAACGTGCCATGGCCGTAATGAACCCTGATTACATCCCTGGCCCTGCCCACTCCTTGCTCTGGCCCTATGACCATCCAGATGCTCAGACAAACACCCGAGATCAGTGCCTGTCCCTGAGCTTCCCTCTGTCCCACGGCCCCGCCCCCACTCGCATCCAGAGCCTGCACACAGGCCCTGTTGCCACCGCTGTCCCTATGGCCTTCCTGCTTCCAGAAACCCGTTCCCACAATCCACACAGCTCGAAGAACATCTCGTGTGTGATTTGATCATGTTATTCCCCTGCTTAAAACCTGTCACCAGTTTTTCATTGTCCTTAACATGAAATCCAATACTATGACCCATCCGGTTCTAGCTCAGCATCTTCTGCTCCGCTTGGAGAGCTGGAGCTGCCTTGTCATTGCAGTTGCAGCTTAAGCCCACCCAGTCCCCACCGCCGACATGGCCCGTTGCACTTTCTCACAGCTCATGTCGCTTATTTCTCTAAGCGTTTACTTCCCTATCTGCTTATCCTCATTTATGGCCAGCTTCTTGACCAGAACACGAGCTCCAGGAAGCAGTGGCCATGTCTTTCTTGTCCGTGAAAATATGCCAAGTGCCTACGACGATGCCTGGAACATGGAAGGTGCTTCACAGACAGCTGCCGGACACAGCCAAGCTACAAGCTCACCTCCTACTCCACACCTTCAGGCAAAGCGAGAAAACATCCCTTTTTCCATGGACCTTCCAGAGAAACCCTGTTCTCAGACAGAACCTGGCACACTGGACACTGTGGGACGTCTAAGTGACACTTGGACACTTGGCTTGAGCTGACCAGAAGCTCCAGGGTTTAGTGGCTGTTGGGGTCCCACAAAGCCCACCTCCCCTTCTCTTGGGATTCCTTCTCTCCCCTCGGGAGCTGTCTGTACTGGCCCCGCCAACAGAGCATCTTAGAGGACAAAGGTCCTCTTTACTTCAGGCAAAGGGCCAGTGTCTGCCGTGACATTACTTTAATCCCCATGCTCAATGACCCGAGCAGGTCGCAACCATCACTCAGCAAAACGTGTTGCCCTTGGTCTGTGTCCTAGCCTCTGCTCACCACCCCTCATGAATTTATTTCTGTTCATTATAAAGACGGCATTAACCCAGGATGGAAAAATCTCAGAACATGCGTCTGAATTGCCAAGATTCACAACGGTGGCACGGTCACGCTCAGCAGCAGACCGGCCTCTGCTTCCTCATCCCTGGCTGCTGGGGGGACAGTCAGCGTCCACCTTCCTCAGGGCGTGGGCCTCAACAGGCATCTCTCAGTCCAACCTCTGTTGGCTGCCCTGTCCCCACCCGCCTCCCACTGCTACTTTTCTGCACCCTGCTTTTAGCACAGAGGCAAATGAAAAGAAGTTTAAACAGCCATTTTCTAAACTGCATGATGGGGAGGGTTGAACGGCTGCAGCCTGAGCCCGTGAGGGCAGATGGGAGCTTGCATGTTGCCAGTGGTAAACCTGAGGCCCTTAAGGATGAAACAGAGCCACGGAGCTCTACCTCCTGGGGCATGCACATGGACTCCCAGTGAGCTGTTTCCAACAAGGGTCACAGTGAAAAGTGTTCCCCAAACCGAATTCCAAAGCCACCTCAGCCTCTCCCAAGCACAAAGGGCATTTTCAGCAGCGCCCCCTCCATGCCCAAGGCTGGAGTCCACAGAAGGGGTGAGGAGGGCCCTGAGACAGCCGGACCCCAGGGGCCAAGATCCCTGAGAGAAAGGAGGCCTGATTGGAGAGACTGACACTCAGCACCCGTTCCCCTCCAGGCATCTGCTGCGAAGCTGCTCAGGGCAAAGCAGCAGGAAGTGGCGGAAAAGCAGAGCACAGGTATAAAGTGAGCTGGTTGTGGTGTGCACAGGCTATTTTCTATTGACCTTCCTTCCAGCTCACTAATTCTCTCTTCGGCTGACCCTGATCTGCTGGTAAATCCACCTATGAAATTTTAAATTTCAGTTACTGTTCTTTTCTGAACTTTCATTGTATTTTTCATGAATTCCCATTCTCTGTGAAACTCTCCATCCTACTTATTTTCTTTACTACGTTAATCATGGTTATTCTAAAGTCCACATCTGAAAACCAGTATCTTAATGTCCTGTGGGCCCTTCACCTTTCTTCCTCTGGCCCCGTTTCTCAGTGTGCCTCGTCACTTTCGACTGAGCATCAGGCACTATGTGTGACAGAAGGGCGGGGAGGTCTGGACATGTCCCCTGCAGGGACAGCTCACACCCCACCCCCATGGTGGGCAGCAGTGGGACCGGTCACAGGCCAGGCAGGGACTCCCTGACACAGCTCCTCTGGAACCCTTGTGAAGACCAGGCTGCCTGTGGCCACCCACTCCCCACGTGACCCCTGAGGGGCCCAGCCGAGCGCTGGGTATTTCTTAGGACCCTTCGTTCTGACAGGCCCCAACCTCTGCCCTAACTCCGTGAAACTGCCCAAACCCCTGCTCTACTTTTCAGCCACTTCCTGCTGCTTGGCCCTGAGCAGCCTCACAGCAGATGCCTGGAGGGGAAACCGGTCTGAGTGTCAGTCTCTCTTCTCAGGCCTCCTTTCTCTCAGGGATCTTGGCCCCTCGGGTCCGGCTGCCTCAGCAGGTCCAAGCCCCTCCCTGGCTAGCCCGGGATATTGCCTGCAGCTCTCTGGCTCCTCTGCCCCCGAGCAGCCACCTCTGCCCAGCTTCTCCGTGTCCTGCACAGGAACGAGATGTGGGCCTCACTTCCTCAAGCCGGCACCAGCTCCTCGGGTCCTCAGCAGGTGCTGCACTGCTGGGAGCTCTTCCAGGCCACAAGCAGAGTCGGTATGCACTACCTGGAATGAGTAGCGCAACTCCCCTGAGAAGGCCAGTCGGTGAGGACGTGGACTGATAACCAGCCAGGCTGGCCCGCCTAGCACGGGCCATGAGGATATCTCCCAGCTACAGATGTCCCGTCCAGAGGAGTGCCAGGCAATGAGAGACCCAAAAGGGACACGGGGCCATTTCCTCCTGCCCAGCTCAGTGTCCTTGGGGACAGAAGACCTCAGCACCCTCATCTGAACTCCAGGGCCACAGCTAATGTCCTCGTCAGCCTAGTCCTAATGACGAAGACAGCACGAGCCAGGACATGGTAATTCCCTCTACCAGCAGCTCGTTCTACAGCTCCTCGAAGAGAACAGGAGTGTTGGTCCTCCACTCGGCCTACTGCCTTGCTGCTGGAGATTTCTGACAAGAACTGCAGGTCCTGCCCAGGACTGGCAAGGGTTGGTCTACAGACACTTGCTTGTTTCACGCAGACAGTTCAACCATGTTTCCCATGTGGCCTCCTGCCTCAGGGGCTTTGCACTGTCCCTCCACCTGAGTGTGCTGCCTCCTCCATGCCTTGTCCCTCCCTTCACTCGAGCCTCTGGCCAGATGTCAACTTCTGTCCCATTTGATTTAAATTGCCACATTTCATCCCACTACTCTCTTTATCCTTATTTTTTTCCCCACATCTGGTTACATCTAACACACATTGTACAGTCAGTCTCATTCCACTAGATCTCAGCCCGTGAGAGCTGGACTCAGCTAGCAGCACCTAGAACAGGCTGGACCAATGGCAGGTGCTCCCCAAGAATTTGCTAGAGGCAAGGTCCATGTCAGAGAGGGGCCTTCTCATACACAGCCACCGTTTTAGAGCCCCCTGCTCTCGGCTGCTCTAGTTGTCCCTATTTGGTATAAGCATCCCACGTGAGGGTGCCTGACTCGGGCCTCTCCGAGTGGCTGAAAGGACAGCCTTCTGCCAGGCGGACTCCAGCCTCCACATCCCCAGTCCTGGCAGGAAGGGGACAAGTCACCACAGGTGATAAAGGAGCACAAAGGACGGCCCCTCCCAGAGGGGAGGGCGGTTCCATGGGCTAAGGGATCTGTCCGAACTCGCCCCTCTGGCTTGGAGGTCCCGGGTGCAAGGCTGAGAACTGTCGGGCGACACACACCAGGGAGGAGCTGGCATGGGCCTGTCCCCACGCAGAGGACGGGGCTTCACGCCCGAGCCCAGCAGGAGCCTCGCGCTGGTTGGCAGCCCTGGGGCTAAGACCAGTGTCACAATGCAGTCCTCCATGACGTGGTGGCTACCACGGCTATAACCACAGACCCTCAGACCTGAGTCCAACGCTGTGGGCCACAAGTCCCCACCCTCTGCTCACCTGTCCCCTAGACAGACCTGTCCCCTAGGCATCCTGGACCTCAGTGCAGGACACTGAGGCAATGTGGCCCTGCCAGTGGATAGCCCCAGCCCGGGTGTGGGGAAGCCATGGTTTTCCCCTCCCCTGGGTACTTCTGTCACCCCATCACCCGTGGGAAGCCACATGCTGTTACGTTCTCTGTAGCTGAACTCTTCTCCGGGGGTGGAGGACAGGTGCAGACAGCACCTTGTGTTCCCACAGAGCCTGTGGGGGCTCAGCTGGGTGGAGAAACCATTTCACAGGGAAAGGCTCACGAGGAACGAAGCCTTCCCCCAACAGTGGCTTCCAGGACAGACGCCTCCTGCAGTCCGCGAAGGACGCTGTGCTTCTACTCCCCATCAGCCGTGAGGGGCTCCCCAGAGGTTCTGCCTGTGCCGAGCCCCTGAACGTGGGCAGACACAGGGCCCGGCCTCCAGAGGTCTGGGCACTGCCCCAGGGAGGGGCCTGAGGCGTGTAGAGTCCCCCTGAAAGCGCCCCCAGGAGGAAAGCAGGAAAGGCAGCTGCAAGACTCGGCCTGCACAGGAATTGCAGGCTCCAGGCTCCGGGGAACAGCACTGTTCTTACCTCTCACCGTGTAGACGTGTCCACTCACCTTGCAAGGGTGGCCTCCTAGATTCCCTCCCCTGTGGCCTACGTGGGGCACAGCTGCTAGCTGGGGCCATGCCTGTCCCCCAGCAGGGAGCTGCAGCAGGGATGCACCGGCCACAGCCGCAGATGGGCCTCAGGTGGGAGCAGTGACAGCACCTGGGGGCTGGGGACAGGTCCAGCTTGGTCTTCTGGTCAACCCAAGGCAGAGGGGCCAGACACAGGTGGCCTTGTCCGGCCTGCTCGCCATTGTCCAGTCTCCTGGAGTCGCGGTGGGGCAGTCAAGTGCAGGGATGATCAGCTCCTTTCCTCACTTGGGCCCCAGAGAGGAGGCCTGGTCTTCTGAGGTGCCCCAGCTCACTGGTGATGCAGCTGTAGGAAGCTAATAAAACTGGAGCTTGCTGGGGAGGCTGCCCCCAGGCTACCCCCACGTCACTAGCTCACAGCCTCTGCCACCATGCTGTTCCCATTCACACCATGACTGGTTAATAAAAGAAGGAAAAAAGGAATGTTAATAATGTCAGTCAGCTTAGCCAGCAGGCACCCCCTGTTCTGAGACTTCATCAAACAGGCTGTCTGGTCTGTTGTTTGTTTACATACTCATTCAAGATGGAGTAACAGGGACCCTGGACCAACTGGAAAACTGGACAACATAATTCTGTCTTTACTCAGTGGAAGAAAACACTGCAGGACGGTGATCCCGAGAGAAGGGAAACTGGACGGGGAGTGAGTCCTGTGACTGCACCAGTTCCAGGCGGGAGGCGGGTTCCAGGCTGTAGCGCGGGAAGGAGAAATGCAGACAGAACCCCCAGTCTCCCGGAGTTGAGAAGACACAGTGGAGAGTTCAGGGAGACTGGGCGGCTGGGAGCTGCAGGGTAGAGCACTGGAGAGGCAGAGCTCCCGGATGTGATTCCAGGTGAAGACCCATCTGTGCCTGTGTAAGAGAAACCACACCAGGAGGCCAGGGAAAGAGTCCCTGAAGAGAAGCAGAGGAAACAATCACCAGAGCTCACACAGGGATGAGAGTATTTTGTGTTCCCACAAGCCACTGTGGAAAGATCTCCTAATTCACAGGGTGCTGGGTAGAAGGTTCAGAATGGTGTAACCCTTAGGAATGGAGCTAAATCAACTGCAGACTAAAGGTAGCTCTGGACCCACCAGAACAAAGCTTAGAAGCAAGCCTCTAAAGGATCAGCTGATTCTAAGGGACTTAACTTCATGCCAGACCAAAATCCAACGCTACCTAAAGGAATAAAATGAAACTCAGCAGCCAACAATTTAAGATTTACAATATTCAGCATCCAGTGAAAACATCACCAGGTCTATCAGTCAGGGTCCCATCAGGAGACAGAAACCACACGGTATTTTGAATAAGGAAAGTTTGGTGTAAAGAATTATTAACTATTTACAGGGAATTAACTAAGAGGGAGCAAAAGAGAAATCCACAAACACCCTTGGGTGAAAGGAGGTACCTAAGGGAAGGATTCAGACCTGGGAGAGGGTGTGGTCGCAGCCACCCATTGGATGGTGAAGTTTACTGGGCTGTCCCAGGCCAAGGCTGGGAGCCAAGAACTACCCGTGAGTGTGCCAACAAAATTAGCTGGAAGGCTGCTTGCAGGAGTGCTGGAAAGCCACTGGGGTTGGGAGGATTGCTGTTGAATTCACCAGAAAGTTGCCAGGAAGCCAGCCGGGGTGCCATGGAACTTGCCCGAAAGCTGAGTGTCCCATGTGTCCCACACGCCAGCCTTGGTCACAGAACAGGTGTAAGTGAAGCACACAGAACCAAGAAAAGCCCTTTTGCCTCCAACACTGTCCAATGACAAAGATTAGCATCAGGCAAAGAAGAATGTTTCAGTATCACAAACAGACAATGAAAGGTGGACAGTGGGCTGGGCATGGTGGCTCACACCTGTAATCCTAGTTCTTTGGGAGGCCAAGGTGGGAGGATCACTTAAGCCTAGGAGTTCAAGACCAGCCTGAGCAATACAGTGAGACCTTGTCTTTAAAAATATTTTTAAAAATTAGCCGGGCATGGTGGCGCATGCCTGTAGTCCCAACTACTTGGGAGGCTGAGGAAGGAGGATCACTTGAACCCAGGAATTTGAGGTTACAATGAGCTATGATCATGCCACTACACTACAGCCTGAGAGACACAGTTAAGACCCTGTCTCACAAAAAAAACAAGCAAAACCAAAAAACATACCAAGACTAAGTCACAAAGAAATAGAAAAACTGAACAGACCTATAATTAACTAGTAAGCAGATTGAATCAGTAATAAAAAATCCTGGACGTGATGGCTTCAGTGGTGAATTCTACCGACATTTATTTTTATTTTTATTTTTTAAGAGATGGGGTCTTGCTATGGTGCCCAGGCTGGACTCAAACTCCCAGGCTCAAGTCATCTTCCTGCTTCTGCCTCCTGAGTAGTTGGGACTACTTAGAGAACTAATCCTTCTCAAACTTTTCCAAAAAACGGAAGGGTAGGGAACACTTTATAATTCATTCTATGAGGCCAGCATTACCCTCATACCAAAGCCAGACAAAGATACTACAAGAAAACTATAGACTAATATCCCTTATGCACACTGATGCAGACATCTTCTACAAATACTAGCAAACTGAAGTCAGCAGCATATTAGACAGATTACACACTGTGATCAAGTGGGATTTATTCCTGGAATTCAAGGATGGTTCAACCTATAAAAATTGATCAATGTAATATACCACATTAACCAAATAAAAGGAAAAAAATCATATAATCATCTCAATGATGCAGAAATATCTGACAAAATCCAACACCCTCTCAGGATGAAAAAACTCAACAAACTGGGAGAAGGGAACTACCTCAACATAATAAAAACCACATATAAAAAATCTACATTGAACATATGCAAGGGTGAAAGACTAAAAAATTTTCCCCCAAGATTAGGAACAAAGTGAGAATGTCTCCTTTTGCCACAGTATTCAACATAGCACTGGAAGTTCTAGCCAGAGCAATAAGGGAGGGAGGGAAGGAGGGCATCCAAATTGGAAAGGAAGAAGTAAAATTATCTCAGATCTTGTAAGAAACTCTAAAGATTCCACAAAAAAAGTTGTTACAACTAATAAAAAGAATTCAGCAAAGTAGCAGGATATAAAGTCAACACACAAAAATCATTTGCAATTCTATATACTTGCAATGAACAATCTGGAAAGGAAATTATAAAAACAATTCCACTTATGATAGCACTAAAAAGAATAAAATACATAATCCTAAATGTGTATGTGCCTAACAAAAGAGCTTCAAAAACTGGGCTCACGCCTGTAATCCTAGTACTTTGGAAGGCCGAAATGGGACAATTGTTTGAGGCCAG
>NW_012148285.1:2243064-2243992 GCF_000956105.1 Propithecus coquereli | reverse complement strand
TGGTCCCAGCTACTCGGGAGGCTGAGGCAGAAGGATTGCTTGAGCCCAGCAGTTTGAGGTTGCTGTGAGCTAGGTTGACACCACAGCACTCTAGCCCGGGCAACAGAGCAAGACGCTGTCTCAAAAAAAAGACATAAATCATGGATGCTTTTTTCTTCCTGGGGTAAAATTCAGTGTTTATTCGGGGCCAGTTCATGTTCAAAAATAAAAGGTTCCTTTTGATCTCTGAAACGCTTGTTACGCAGTCACATGTGACTAAATGACATGATGTGACTCAATGTGACATGCAATAAATATGACGTGAACTTTTTGAAAGGCAAGTCATACACGTGACTTTTCCTTACATTTATAACAAGTCTGCCGACCCAATGAGATACTTAGTAGAACTGGAAATGGACATTAGAATTTAAAAATACTGAGGATAAGCTCTCTTGGGCCTCTTTTATAAGGGCACTAATTCCATTTGTGAGGGCTCCACCCCTAGGTCCTAATTACCTCCCAAAGGCCTCACCTCCTAAAACCATCACCCCAAGGTAAGGATTTCAACATATGAATTTTGAGGGGAATAAATATTCACACCATAGCACAGACTCTTAACAGGTATATGATTTGCAAAATAGTTTCTCCCATTGTGTGGTCTGTCTTTTCACTCTATTGATAGTGTACTTCGACACGTAAGTTTTTAATTTTGATAAAGTTCAATTTATCTATTTTTATCCTTTGCTACCTGTACTTTTGGTGTCATATCTAGAACCCATTGCCAAATCCAAGGTCATGAAGATTTACCCCTGTTAAGAGTTTTGTAGTTTTAGCTTTTACATTTATGTCTTTGATCCATTCTAACTTTTGTACATGGTGTGAGGTAAGGGTTCAACTTCATTCTTTTGCATGTGATAACCTATTATCCCCCCACTATTTATTTATTTAT
>NW_012148285.1:2202742-2241854 GCF_000956105.1 Propithecus coquereli | reverse complement strand
TGTGGCTACCCAAGACCACACTTCTGTCTTTAAGTTCCCCCAATAAAATACCCTTCAACAACAAACTGGATTTGTCTGCTTTATTCTTTGGTTTCTTGGCTATTTTGGCATTTGGGGGCTGCTTTGCATATACAGCCCTTTCATGGAACAACATGGAATTTTCCTTAAACTCATCTAGCAAAACAGCTACATCACACAACAGGTGGCAGTGGTAGGACACTGCAAGAAATGTAGCACTACCTAGAGTAACTCCTATGTACTTAGACATGTAAAAGTCATTTCCCTTCCCGATTTCAATAATTTTGGCAATATAGGAAATAGAATTATACAACAGTAAATAAAAGCTAACACAACCAAAGAAGTGAGAAGACAATTCTTTCCTTGTTCAATTTTCCCTCTTCCCAACCCCTATCAAGATCAGTAAGAGAGACCTGGACAGGTTTTGGCTTTTAGATTTATAATCAAACCATACACCTGGGACAAACACCTTTCAATTCTTCCTCAGAACTGTTTAAAACATTAACTCAGTAGAAGATACCATAAGTTTTCAAAAAGGAAATATTCCAGGAGGGTAAGGAAGTGATAATCAGCGTATTCAAACTTTGTTTTTTTCCCCTGGACCCAAAAATGATCTACTCCTATGAACTAGGAAAACAGAGCCTCTACTTGGAATAAAATTCTTAATTTTTCCAGGTACTTCTGCATCCATTTTCTCTTTCAGATAAACCCTGTAAGGTTTACCAAACACAAGAACATTCCTCACCTTTTCATATTTAAAATGTTCCTTCATCTCCTTGGTTTGAGTGTTCTGGCAGTACAGTGGGTTTCTGCCTCAAATACTGGCAAGAACATATAGAATTCCCATTGAAATAACAAGGACCTAAGCTTAGTCACACTGGGTGACTTTTGCCTAATTCCAGTGGAAGAGCGTGAACCCCAGAGCTTCTGTTGGAGGTAAGTCATAATAGGGTCTGGACAAGGCGGCACCCATTATTCACCTTGGGCCAAAGAAAAAGCTGCCCCAGTTATGGGTAAGTTTCTTCCTTGAAGAAAGTAATTCTATTTAACTCTAAATCCCAATTGTTCCTCACCTAGCTTTTGGCATTTTTTTTTTTTTTTTTTTTTTTGAGAGACAGTTCTGTCACCTGGGCTAGAGTGCAGTGGCATAACAGCTCACTGGAACCTCAAACTCCTGGGCTCAAGCAATTCTCCTGCCTCAGCCTCCCCAGTAGCTGGGACTACAGGCTCGAGGCACCACACCCAGATAATTTTTAAAATTTTTTGTAGAGAAGAGATCTTGCTATGTTGCTCAGGCTGATCTTGAACTCCTGGCCTTAAGCCATCTTCCCACCAAAGCCTCCCAAAATGCTGGAATTACAGGCATGAGTCACTGCACCCAGCTAGCATCTCTTTTATACTAAACCTACAGTATTTGCTCAGTAGGTGTTGTTTAAATACAGTGGTTCTTAATCTAGAGGGCATCAGAATCATCTGGTGAAACTTTCAGAAGATACAGGTTGTAAAGCCCTCCACTAAGATTTATTCAGTAGGCCTATGGGTAGTGTCCAAGCAATTCTAGTTTAAAAAATTCCACAGGTGATTCAGTTGAGAATCTCAGGTTTAAGGTAACTCTCTTCTCTAAACCATATTTAAACTCATTTTATGTAAATAAATAATATAGTCAGATTTTGGGTTGCAGGAGGGAGATAGAAAGGGCTTTCTTCATTGGGCTTCTAAGAAACTTAAATCCTAAATAGGATTCAGGCACTACATTTTCAATCTTACTGGAGAAAAATAATCTCTACCTTTAGAACTGTCCTTCACATCACCCCAGCCATGTCCGTGAGTACTAGTCATTTAAAAACTTTTTCTGTATCTTATGATATTCTGACATCTTACAAATCTTGCTGGCAGGGGGAGACTATCTCTCCCAGAACTAGCTAATTCCTAAAGACAGTAAACAACTTAATTGGGAGCATGCCTCTCATAGTAAGCCTACCACCCCCTTTATTTAACTCTCACACACCAAGCCAATTATGTCTCCTGTCCTAAATCATCCATGGCCAGGTACCGGGCAACTAGAGAACACCCAAAACTAAAGCCAGCTGGAATTATTTAAATTATCCAATCCTAAAATGTTTGCTCTGCCCTGACTTGCTATTCCTGTGGAAACCCCATAAGCCTAGCTTTCTCCTTATTTCTACTTCTTTTTCCTGATCAAAAGCTGATGGCTTCCCCCGTGGCTCTGCATGTTGTGGCATGCCCCCTTTTCTTGGGAAATGTAAGTAATAAATTCTTTCAATGGTACTGGCCTCTCCATGTTGTCACTCAGTCACCTCTATAAATTAAAATCCCAAGGGATTTTAGACACCCCCGCCCCCAACCCATTCATGCCTCTCAGCTGCCTACTAATCCACTTAACTAATCCAACTGGAAACCATGTTACAAACTAATAGGTTTCCAAAGCCAGAGAGCAAGTAACACCTAACTTCTTTATACAGAAAAACCACTTGAAAGTCCTATTAGCATTTGAAACTCAATATTCAGAACTAAATGTAGTTTTACCCAGTAATTCCACTCCTAGAACACAAAAACTTGTACACAAATGTTCATAGCAGCATTATTTGTAATAGTCAAAAAGTGGAAACAACCATATGTCCATCACTTGATAAACAGGGAAACAATGTGGTATATCCACTCACGGGAATATTATACAGCCATGAAAAGGAACGAAGTACTGATTCATGCTACAACATGGACAAACGTTAAAATCATGCTTAGTGAAAGCCAGACTGAAAAGGCCACACATTGTTTGATTCCATGTATATAAAATGTACAGAATAGGCAAACCCATAGACACAGAAAGCAGATTACTGACAGCCAGGGGATGGGGTATAGGGGAATGAGGAGTGAATAACGGGTACAGCAGTTTCTATTTGGGGTTATAAAATGTTCTGGAATTGATAGTGATGATGGCTGCATAATCTTGTAAATGTATTAAAAACCACTGAATTGTACACTTTAAAGTGTGAATTTTTGATATGTGAAATATATCCTTAAATAAACATATTATTTTCTCTCCAAACCTGTTCCTTCGCACTTCCGTGATCATTATTTCAGTGACTGCGATCACATGCACTCACATGCTCAGGCCACAAACCTGCAAGTCATAACAAACAAGAAGGTCATCAGAACTCTAACACCTTAAGAGGTCTCCGTTCTCTTCACTCCACTTCCTAACTCGGCACTCTCGTTTCTCACCCACATTGCAGCAGCCTCCTAAGGGGTCTCGTGGCCTCCAGTCTTGCTCCCCCAATCCATTTTCACACTGCAATCAGAACGGCCTTTGAAGACAAAATCTTAATTGGTTCCTGAAGACCCCAGGTTGAAGTTCAAACCCTTAATACGACTTATAAAGTCCCTCAAATTTCAGCCCGTGGCGAACCTCTGCAGCCTCATCTTCCCCTCAAGCCCTAGACAACTCCGCACCAGCCAGGCTGAAGGGCTTGGGAATCACCCCCAGGCGGCGGCACGCGCGGCACAATCCCCTCTTGGCGTAGCTAACACTACCCGAACACCGGGCCTTAAATTTCAGGCTACCCGCTCCGGTTAGGAAGCTCCCCCGGGCCTGCCAGGCTGGATTTGGGGTCTCTCCCAATTTCCCTCACTCGGTAACTCTCGGCTGCTCCACAGGCAGGTGCGCTCCGAGGGAGCCGCCACTGTATCCGCAAACGTTTCCTGAGTAACTGTGACGGAACCAGACTTTCTCTTAAAACTGCTGCGACAGCGCCGCAAACTCACCCGACTCTTCCTTGACAAGTAATAGATTTTATTTGTGCGCGGGCTGCGGCCACCCAGCCTTCAGGCTCAGCTTCCGCCTGGTCCGGCTTCGCCCCGCCTGGCGCGGTCCGGAAGCGCCCACCGCCGCGCGCCGGCGCCCGGAGCCGCGGAGGAAGACGGGAAGCAAGACACACCTTCCCCGCACCCGGCCTCTCTGCGCCGGCGCACACGTAGTTCTCCGCGGGGCAGGCGCTGGGCGGCGCATGCGCAGGCACGAAGCTCTCCGTTGAGAAGGTGCCGCGGCGGCGCCGGAGGTAGGAGGAGTCGGGCTTTCGGGCTGGGAGTCTGCGCCCCGGAGGAGGCGAGCCTGTCATCTCGGGCCGTTTTCGCTCTCCTGGGCGAGAAGAGCCTTTCTCGCCCACCTTCCTCGCTGGCCCCCTGGCCTCGGCAGGCCCGCAGCCGCGGTGGAGAGGCAGGACCCGCGCTTGGGTGGAGAGGGGCCGGTGCCCGCCTGGAGGGTGGACGGGGACCGGATCCGGATACCCTTGGTGGTCACGGACCGAGGCCGATCCGGCGATCGGGATTCTTCGTCTGGCTTTAGAGCCGTCAGAGTCCTGGCAGCCCTTTCCCAGGCGGATCCCTCAGCCCCCTTTCCGTAGGTCGCCAGGCGGGGGGAAGCGGGAGGGTCCGCCCTGCACCGATCCATTCATTCATTCCGCGCCTGCTGTGAGTCGGGCGCGAGGTAGGTGGGATGCCGAGGTAGGTAGGAGGCACAAGTCCCCTACCCTCTGGAAGCGTGCAGTCTTGTGGGGTCCGTTATGTCACTGGGCACATACTGATTGAGAACCCGTAGGAGATGGAACTGCTTTAAGACTCATATCAATAGAGATGTGGAAACTCAACACAGTTGTGGAGGGAGGAGTTTGTTCTAACGGCTCACCATATCCAACAGAATAAATTTCAGTTTGCTTAGTCTGACATTCCAGGCCCTCTCTGTCTCTCCCTGCAGCTTTCTCTTTTACCACTTTCTCTTCACTCCGATTACATCAAACTTTTTGCAGTTCATGAATTCAACAGCAGTTGTCCAACACTTACTACAAGTCAGGCACCGGATAAGCCGAAGAGGATACAAAGTGAAGTAGTTGGGTCTGTGCCCTCCTAAAGTGTTGTCCTTAGTAAGGGACAGATTATAAGTCGATGAATAAAAATGTAAGAGCAGATACTCTGGAACCACACGGCCTGGGTTTGATCCCAGCCCTGCCACTTCAAAAGCTGTGTGAACTTGAGCCAGTTCCTCATTCTGCTTGTTCCTGGTTCCTTGCTGTAAAGAGAGGATGGCAATAGATTTTACCGTAAAGGATTGTTGTACAGATTAAATGAGTTGAAGATTTGAAAAGCAATTAGAACAGTGCCTAGCACACAGCAAGCATTCAATAAATATTATCTATTACATATGGTTACAACCTGTGACAAATGCTATTGTGAAAACAGTGGGTGTGATAGAGATTAATGGAGGGGGAAGGGTCTCTAAGGAAGTGACATGGAAGATGAGAATGAGCCAGCCATACAAAGTAGATTCTAGGTAGGGGTATCTACCTAGCTTTTGAAAACAAAATGATTAATCAGATTACTTGGACAGCAGAGATTGCATTATTGTATTTGAAATGAAGAACTTTGTGCCATTAGGTCATTCAGCTTTGATTTTTGAACCTCACTAGCTGTGTGCTAAAGTGAATAATCATTTCCAGAAGGCCCAACCTTTGCTTACAGGCAGTATTCTAGTCGTCCGAGTTTAAAGAGTTCCTGGGCTGAGAAGATAGAGAAAAGTGGCCTTTTCTCTCCTAAGTGTTCAAGGGCATATGATTTTCTCTCTTTCTCTTTCTTTCTGTCTCTCATGTTGCAGTGTTTGCTGATAGAGCCTCTAACAGATGGTCTTAGGCCAGTTAGGAGATACTGTTTCTAGATTAAGGAATCATTCTGTTTCTGTGGTGACTGCCCTTCATTGGGTTTGTTCCCCAAATTTCAGTAAAAACAACACTCCCAAGATGCACATAATTTTCTGGAAGAACATGCTTTGACAGTTTCTGGATCCCTCTCGTCTGTTATGTAGTGATGTCCTACAGGATGATTAGACTGTGTTAACCAGGCTGTACTGAGTATTTGACAGTATAGTTACTCTGAAGACTTCTCCCTTACCCACATGCCGTCATACCTCCTGGAAGAAATGGCATAAAATGATAATGTCTGTCTATTTACACTTAGATGCTTTTGGTTTTCCACAGATATGAAATTAAATGAACCAATGTGCTTTATCACCATGGAGATCTTGGAGAATCATCTGAACACCAAGTTCATAGATTTTCTATTTCAGAGGCATCTGTTGAACAACTAAACATTCTCTCAATTGTGAACTTTAACAGAGGAAATCTTTAAACATGTTATTTAACCACAGGCCCTTCTTGAACAAAGACACTTAAATCATTACGGAAAGGAAAACAATACTTCTTGTTCAATGGTGCAGACTCTCCAAGTATCTAAGGGACAAGCAGGGAGGAACCATAATGAGGCTGTGAGTGTGAATGAGGCTCGGCTAGGCTTACGCTTGGGTTCACGTTCTCACCTGTGTACGTGCCCAAGACTGACTGTCACTCCTCTGAAGACCAGCCTGAAAGCCTTAAACCTGGTCAGATGATGGATGAGTCCGATGAGGATTTTAAAGAACTGTGCTCCAGCTTTTTCCAAAGGGTGAAAAAAAATGGAACCAAGGAAGTGTCAGGAGAAAGGAAGGCACAAAAAGCCTCAAACAGCACTCAGATACGAGGCAAATTGAAAAGGACCAAACAAGCTGCTACCAAGAGCAAAAGCCTTCAAGGCCCTGCGGAGAAGAAACCTCGGTCTGGCAGTCAGGCCCCTAGGACTAAAAAGCAAGGGACAACCAAGTCGCAAGCAAGTGAAACGGCTGTCACCTTGAATGGGGAGGGAGGTGTGCTTGCTCCTGCTCCAAATCAGCCTGTGCTCTGGGAAAGAGCACAGACCACTCAGACAGGTAACCAGGCAAAAACCACCTGCAGAACTTCCCAGAGGAAACCAGAGGTGATTTGTACTGTTTTAAACAGGGGTTGAAAAACTTTGTGAAAAAGGCCAGATGGTAAATACTTTGCTTTGTGGGCCATATGGTCTCTGTGGAAACTATTCAACTGCTGCTGTAGTGAAAAAGCAGCAGTAGACGATATATAAATGAGTGGGTGTGGTTGTGTGGGAGTGAAACTTTATTTACAAAAACAGGCAGCCAGCCCATGACCATAGTTTGCCAACTCTTGTTTTAAACAATAGTCGTAAAGAATATAACCCCTGTGTGAATTTTTCACAAGATTATGTTTGGAGTCCTCTGCTCTTTCAGAATTTCCTATGAATGTTTATGTTGTGTGGTTCACATGAGTTACACGAACATGACAATAATGCTGCTTCTCCCCTTTTCTTAAATTCATTGCAAAGTGGGTAAATTGGAACAGGCCACCCACCTGGTTAGGCTGCTGGGAGGGTGCTGTATGGGTTTAAGTCAAGGAGAATCTTCAGGTCCTGCCTTTATCTCCTCTAAAGACCTTTTATTCTTTTCTTTTCCTTTTTTTGTTTGTTTGTTTGAAGCAGCTTTCTTGCCCTGCTGCCCTTGGTATGTTGAGCTATGTGCTTAGCATACCTTCTTCATGCAGAACTGGAAACCAGCCTTGCATACATAACACACCACAAGCTCTTTTTTTTTTTGAGACAGAGTCTCACTGTGTTACCCGGGCAAGAGTGTCGTGGCGTCAGCCTAGCTCACAGCAAGCTCAAACTCCTGGGCTCAAGTGATCCTTCTGCCTCAGCCTCCTGAGTAGCTGGGACTACAGGCATGCACCACCATACCTGGCTAATTTTTTCTATATATTTTTAGTTGTCCAATTAATTTCTTTCTATTTTTAGTAGAGACGGGGTCTCGCTCTTGCTCAGGCTGGTCTCGAACTCCTGAGCTCAAACAATCCGCCCGCCTCGGCCTCCCAGAGTGCTAGGATTACAGGCGTGAGCCACCGCACTCGGCCCACAAGCTCTTTTGACTCCTGAGTTCTGTTTCTAAATTCTCTTCACCTTCACTTCCTGATATTAATTAACTTTTTTTCTAGTGTGGCCAGCATCATCAGTAAAGTGGTGGTGAAGTCTTAGCTCGCAGAGACTGTTGTGAGGCTTCCAGAGTGTTGCCTAATCAACACTATTGGCCTCTCCTGCTCCCTTTGCAGGTCTGATGAAAGCTGTTCATGATTCCCCAAAAACCGTACCCACATGCATACCTGTGAAATTGACACACAACTTCAGGGGGTCCCATGGATCTCCACTGAAGGCCATCTGTGGATCTTGATCTAGAAAGACGTAAACCTTTGTCATTAATATGTCTTTAATAACAGCTTTATTGGGATTCATGTTCCATACAATTTACTCTTTTAAAGTGTACAGTTAAGTGGTTTTTAGTATATTCACAGTTGTGCAACTATCACTACCTCCTAACTTTAGAACATTTTCATCATCCCAAAAATAAACCCCAAGCTCAATTAGCAGCCACTCCCCATTCCCCTCCTGTCATTGATATTTATCTCTGCACTGCCATAAACAAAGAAGTTACCCACAAGCAATCAGTCCTGTTCACATTTGTGAGTCAAACCTAAACTAGTTGATAAAGGACCCCTTTGAAACGTGGGTCTAACTTCTTTCTGGTGGAAAAGTCTTTTATTTTTCCAGCTACAACAGATGCTTGTGAATATTTTCCTCCTTGCCAGAGAGTACTTCCCACAGCAACTCCCAGCCACCTCCTTCCTATTTGACGACAGCGGCGCCAAGTCCCTCCAAACCCCGCACTACAGACCTGGTCCTACAGCGAATGCAGCAGTTCAAGAGAGCAGACCCCGAGCGTTTGAAACATGCTTCAGAAGAGCGTTCCCTTGAATTGGCATCAGAAGAAAATGTCCCAAAGGGCCCTCAAGAGGAGACGGTCTCAGGGAACGGTATGATGGGTGTGTTTCTGTCCTCCAAACAGAGATGGGTTACGCTCTGACAAAGGGAGGCAGGGAAAACCAGCGTCTGTTGGGTTTCTGCTGTGCACCTGGTGTTTCACCTTAGCTAGCACCTTAGATCTAGCCAGAGAATAAAAGGTCCCTTGGGTCATTTCCCACCTAGCTTCTTTGACAAGGTAACTCTTTTTCTATTTTATTTTTATTTTGACTTTTTATTATGAAATTTTTCCTTTACAAAAAAGTTTTAAAAAATTATAATGAATCCCCTATACCCTCATCCTGGATTTAACAATTATTAACATTTGGCCCTATATTTTTATATCTCTATAAATATGCATATTTTTCTTTTTATTGTTTGAAACTAAGTTATAGACGACTTGTGCTTCACTGCTAGATTCTGCAGCATAACCACGATACTATTATCACACTTAATTCCATAATATTTTCTGGGATCCAGTTCATATTCACATTTCCCCAATTGTTGCAAGGATATCTTTTGCAACGGGTTTTTTTTTTCCTGAACAAGGATTCAATGTTGCTAATATATTTATTGTATATTGCTATAGCTCAGCAGTCTCAATTCTAGAACATCTTTTGTTTTCCATGACACTGACTTTCTGGGTATTATTTTTGTTTGTTTGTTTGTTTGTTTTTATTGAGGCAGGGTCTTGCTCTGTTGCCCAGGCTGGAGTACAGTCGCATAATCATAGCTCATTGCAGTCTCTAATTCCTGGGCTCAATGATCCTCCTGCGTCAGCCTCCCTAGTAGCCGGGACTACAGGTCCGCCACCATGCCTGGCTAATTTTTTTATTTTTTGTAGAGACGAAATCTTGCTATGTTGCTCAGGTTGGTCTTGAACTCCTGGCCTCAAGCAGTCCTCCCACCTCAGCCTCCCAAAGCACTAAGATTATAGGTATGAGCCATTGCACCCAGCCGACACTGACTCTTTGAAGACTCTAGGCTAACTGTCTTATAAGATTTCCCACTTTCTGGATTTGTTTGATTATTTCTTCATGGCATCATTTAGCCCCTTCCTCTATCCCTGGGATTGCCAGGCACCATGAGTAAATTAGAGGTCTGATTGGCTCCAGGTTAGAGTCTGGCAACAGTGTGTCATAGGTGCTGTGTATTTCATATTGCACCACCCCAAAAGGCACATAAGTCAGGACATCCTATTCTTTGTCCCCTAGATAATATGGATCCTCATTTCTGATGAAAATATCTGAAAGGAAAAGAAATAGGAAGAAATCGTATTGACAGACCTACAGCTAATAAATATGTAGGCTCTTGGTGTTGTTTGCACATTTTACTGTAAGAGCACGGAGGATGCTCAGGCCACCCCAAAGGTTCACGTATGCAGCAATTTGACATCCTGCTGAGGCATCGGTCTGCAGCGCACATGGGAGGTGCAGAGGTATCGCCCAGCCGGTGCATGAGCCTCGCACCTGCCCTACATTTGACTCATGTCTCTTCACATCACACCTAACAAATGCTCAGGAAGAGAGAAATCATTTCTCTGTTAAAAAACAAAACAGGGCACCAAAATGAAGGTGTGTTGCTTTTCTGCCTTTAGTGGCAAGCGAGGTCGGCCGTAGTGATATTCACGAACTTGGGAGTTCATGAGTTCTCAGGGCGTATCTTCTGTGAGTGCCCAGGGTCTGCTCCAGCAATATCAGAGGGGCCGCCTTGGAAGCCATCTCAAGACCAGAATCAGTCCCTCCATGGGTCTGATGCTGAGAGTAAGAGACGCTGCCTTTTAATCACCGAAGGCATTTCTCTCTGCCCTGGTTCTATGACATAAAAGGTCAGCAGTAGGGAAGGTTAAACTTTGATGAGAAAACCTAAATTTGTTAGAATAGGAACTTGGTGAACCTACAGTGCCTAAGATAGGCAATTTCGGCAGAAATGGGGAAAACGAAAGGCAAGTTCTTCAGGCTTTGATACGCAGAGAGTGGTCCTGGACTAGCAGCGTTGCTGAGCCTGGGGGCTGTTGGAAATGCAGTGTCCAGCCCCCACGTGGGTCCCCGCACCCAGACCTGCATTTTGACAAGTTTCCCAGTGATCCGAGCGCACATTAAAGCGGGGGAAGTGCTGTTCCACGAGCCCCATTGAGTGCGCATGTCACCAGGCAGCACAGTGCTGGGTTCTGGTCTCTTGGTGCTCTGCCTGGTGCCCACATGTGACGCAGAGTTCTGAGGGTGAGCTTGCCTTTGGGGTTCATCCTCATGGCTCTTCTGTGCTTCTCTGCAGAGGACGGGTCTGGGCTCCCTGCCACAGAGAGCGATGCTGCTGTGGCCTTGGCCCTGCAGCAGGAGTTTGCACGGGGAGGAGCGTCCATGCATGACGACAGCCTGGAGGAAAAGGGGTTGTTCTTCTGCCAGATCTGTCAAAAGGACCTCTCAGCCATGAACGTGGCACGGAGGGAGCAGCATGTGAACAGGTGGGAGCAGCTTCGACTGTGGCCCTTCCTGTGCGCGCCACAGAATCCCCGAGACTCCTCACCGTGGCAACAGCACTCAGTTTTCTTGTCAACCTACCCTTTTTATAAAGTAACTTTATTGAGCTATAATTCAATACCATACGTTTCACCCATGTAAAGTGTATAGTTCAATGGCTTTTGGTGAATTCACAGAGTTGTGCAGCCATCACCACAGTCAATTTTGGATTATTTCATCACCCCCAAAAGAAACCCCACACCCACTAGCAGTCACTGCCAGTTGTCCCCTCCCTGCCCCGGCCACTGCTAACCAACCTTCTGTCTGTGTGGATTTCCTATTCTGCACGCTTCGTACAAGCAGAGTCACGCAATACTTGTCCTTCTGTGTCTGATTTCTTTCGCTTAACAGTGTTTCGAGGTTCATCCACGTCGTGTGTGTCAGTGCTTCATCCTTTTTATGGCTGAGTCATATCTCGTGTGGACAGAGCACAGTGTTTGTCCTTTCATCCGTGGGGGGACGGGCGATTGTTTGTGCCTCTTGGGTACCGTGATGGCGCTGCTGTGCACATGTGTTGCATGTATCTGAGTACCTGTTTTCGGTTATTTGGGTATGTACTTAGCTGTGGAATTTCTGGGTGCTAAGGTAACTCCGTTTATCCAATCCTTGCTCTCTCTAGCTAACTTTGCTGGCAGATACGTAGTGTCTGGAGGCTGACCGCTGGGCACTATACAGGCTGTGTGGAAGGGATTGGCTTTGGGGGAACGTGCTTTGGCCACAGCATGTCCGTGTTGACGTGGACCCACACTTGCTGCAACCCCATTGCGGCGAACGTGGTTCTCCTGTATTTACTGTTTTCCTCCAGGTGCTTGGATGAGGCTGAAAAGGCACTACGACCGTCCATGCCTCATATCCCTGAATGCCCGATTTGTGGCAAACCATTTCTCACCTTAAAGAGCAGAATCAGTCACTTGAAACAGTGTGCGGTGAAGATGGAGGTCGGCCCCCAACTCCTGCTGCAGGCCGTGCGGCTGCAGACAGCTCGGCCCGAGGCGGGCGGCAGCCCACCAGCACCCAGGTGAGTCAAATGAAAAGGAAGAAAACAAGCCAAATAATGACGTCTGTTTAAAAAAAGAAAAACCTTTTTATAGTGTTGGAGGAAAGTAGAGGCCTCTTTGCTTCATCTGAGGTTGAGATTGGCACAGTCCAGAAGGGATTGAAGAGGGACAAATTCTCCATCCTTGAAGGCTGGAATGGCCCAGTCAGGTGTGTCTGTGGAGACCATGTGGACTGGTTTCTTCAAGGTCCTTCCGAGATGTTTCTAGTCTCACAGTCCTGCAGTCAGTCCCCTCCGGGGATTCCGAGAATTCGGTATTGACTTTACTGCATCCGGGTCTTTGTTGTACGGCAGGGTTTCCACCTCAGCGTAGCCCAATTTTACACAGTCAATGTCATATTATTCAGCACAGTTCAAAGAGTTGGTGAGACAGAAGCACAGAACTCTATTTTTTTAAAAAAATTGCATGAATGAATGCTTAAGTGTTAAGATAGGAGGCCTTGCTGACAGCTAGCAAACGAGTCCTTAGCGTGCAAACCACAGCCACGCACGTGGCAGAGGGTCAGGCCAGCTCTGCTCCACACTGCCCCTGCCACTGAGGATGCCAGAGTTGACCCCAGCTTTATAGGGAGCAAAGGCAGCCTGAGCCCTAGACTTTCCTAGGTTTGGGACTTCTTCCTTTGACAGCTGTCAGGAGCAAACAGAAGTCCAAGGGCAATGGCTCTGCTTGTTCTGGCCACTGCCTTGCACACAGGTTGTGAGCAGTGGAGCTGGGCTAGGGCCGAGACCACAGAGGGCGGAGGTGGATTCTCTTAGCTGGCGAGGCTGTGTGTATTTAGCTCATCCACTTTAGCATTACAGGGTTGAAAGCCTTGAGGCCTTAGAATAAATGTTGTCCAAGCCATTGCCTGCCTCTTGGCAGGACTGCACTGAAACAGCCTGCTCAGATAAAATATGTCTGCTTTTAAAATATCTCCAAGCAGTGAAAGAAGAAGATGTGTGTGGGTCCCTCTAGAAGGTTGTCAGAGTAGAAAGCTACAGGAGCTGGACTTTCTCATGGGGTCTTTGAGCCTCCTGTCCCCTAAGGCCAAGCCTGGGCATTTAGAACTCAGGTCGTGAGGGCACAGGTGCTGGTCCGAGTGCCCACTCGCCCCTACAACCCTCGCATGCTGCCCCGGAGCCTCCTTCAGCCAGGAGCCCAGCGTCAGAAGTGTAGGCACCTCCAGTCCCGCTGCCTTTTCCCTTTGGCCGCCTTTCAGCTTCAGCAGCCATGTTGGGGGTGTGAAACGGAAAGGAGCCACCAACAAGAAGGAGCCACAGAAGAGGCGGAAGGTTGACGAGGCACCGTCCGAGGACCTGCTGGTGGCCATGGCTCTGTCCCGATCTGAGATGGAGCAGTGTCCAGCTGTGCCAGCACTCAGACTGGAAAGTGCTTTCTCCGAGAGGATAAGGGCAGGAGCAGGTACTTGTGGCCGGGAGCAGTGCCCCTGAGAAGAGACCACTGGTGGGTCCCAGGATGAGTGGACAGATTCCACTGCTGACCGTGTCCCTTCTGTTTCTCTCTAGAGAAGAAAAGTCGCAAGAAGAAAACCCCAGTTTCGCCCCCAAGGTTGTTGGTCCAGGACTCCGAGACCACAGGCAGGCAGATACAGGAGCGAGTGGCCCTGCTCCTTTCCGAGGAAGTAGAATTGTCCAGCACGCCTCCACTTCCTGCCAGCAGGGTTTTAAAGGAAGAGTTGGAAAAGGCCGGCTGGCGTCTGCCACCACCTGAGGGGAAGCAGAACTTTCTGTGGGAGGGCAGCGCCCTGACCGGAGCCTGGGCTATGGAGTCCTTCTACACGGCCGGCCTGGTCCCGCCCCTCGTGCCCCGGCGGCCTGCCTCGGTGAGCCTTCCCTCCGGGCACGCGCGGATGGGCTGTGGAGAGAGGTGGGCAGTTCCAGAATCGCAACGCTGGGTGTCAGTGGCTGAGCCAAGGGAAAGTCCCAGGAAAGGGGAGGAAACCAAGGGGCGTCGACATAGCTTATGTCCATGTGCAGCAACTAGATGCCTTTCCTGGGAAGCGCAGGGAGGGGGACCCTTGCTTCACACAACTTAGTGTGTTCCTGGAGCTTATTTATTGATTTATTTATCTTCTTTGCATTCATGCTGGCTTACCTGGAGTTTATTTAAAACACAGAGCCCCAGGGTGGCTGGGATAACGTCTGGGGGGCCAGGAACATGCATTGTAAATATGAGCTCCAGACAGTCTTGTCACAGGTGGCCCTGGAGTTGGTACTCCCCTGACTGAGGCCATTCAGGTGATGTTAGGAGAGTGGCAGGCCCTTGGGGACCGCCTCTGGCCCTCCGATAAACTTCTCTGCAGACTTGGATGCCACAGGGCTGTCCTCCGCCATGACAGAGAAGCCTGTTGACACGCAGTGATACCGAAAAGCGTTCTGGGGCTGCTCCGAGCCGTGGCTGGTGCCCTTGGAGACCCTCTGTGCTCCATGGCTCCCATCCCGCTCTGCGGTCTTAGGTCCAGCTGCGCACACTGTGTGTGGCCGCTGCAGGGCGTGCATTGGTGCAGCAACCACGCGGTCACTCTGCTCACTCCCTTCTTTCAGGGCCTCACGCAGGAGCCTGTGGTGCCACTGGTGCCACCTGAGCAGTCAGAGCCAGGCATGGGAAGACCACCTGCTCTCCACAGCACCCCCTCTGTGGGCCGCAGCCTTGGGGACCCATCACCGTCGGCCAGTCAGAGGGAGCACCAGGCCCTGCAGGACCTGGTGGACCTGGCAAGGGAGGGGCTGAGCGCCAGCCCATGTCCTGGCAGTGGGGGCCTGGCTGGCTCGGGAGGGGCCGCAGGTGAGACACTGGGTGGGAGGCTGGGGCCAGCCCCGCCCTCCTGGGCCTCCCCTCCCTGTGGCTAAGGCTGGGGTGGACCAGACCTTGCGCCTCTGTGACGGCCGCTCATCCCAGGATGATGGGAGGGTGCACGGTCTCTGGGTGCCTTCGTTTTTGTCTCAAAGGTCAATGTGATGCAGGCAGGCCTGTCGCAGTTTTCCTTAAACTTTAACCAAGGACAGAGCCGTCTGCCCACAGCAAGTGATCCTTTGGGCTAATTTGGTCTATTTTACTATTCTTCTACCTCCCTATTTGGGGGGTGATAAAACAATTTGGGGGGGTTTGTTTTAAAAGATGTCATCAGGTAACAAGTGCCACCATACCTCTGGGTCCAGCTCAGCCTGCGGATGATGCTGTCTGCTTGGCAGTTGACGTTACTGGGAGGTGACATTCTTTTAACTTGTGCGTCCTTATCTCAGGGTTGGACTTGGTGCCCAGTGACCTTCCACTAACCGGGTTTGTCCTGCTGCCCGAGGAGAAGCACCTGGAGAGGGGCGGCCACGCTTCGGTAAGGACCGGGCTCCTGCCACGCGCTGAGCTGTCGGGCTCTGCCCCTCACTCTGTGGCCCTGGCCGCTCTTGCTTGTTGTAAGGCTTGTCATGTGTGGGGCGAGGTTGGCTCACTGCTGGCCTCCAGGCCCTGCCATGAATGCGCTGGTCTCTCGAGAAGCACCTCTGCTTCCCAGAGAGCTGACGCACACTGACAGCCTGTGAGCAGAGGCAGAGAGTGAGCACAGGAGCCTGTCTCCCCTCTGCAGCCCTGCCCTGATGGCTTCTGTCCTGCCTGTCTTTGAACTCTGTGGATCACCCCAGTATCAAACCCTCAGAGCCTGCTTTGTCCTGGGAGTCCGGAGGGACCACTGTCTCTCGGTGCGGTTGCCTCCAGGTGCGGGTCCTGGGCTGGTTCCAGAGCACAGCGGGGCAAGCGGCGGCCTGGCCTCAGGCCCGCAGGCCAGTGTTCTGCGTTGGGATGGACTGGGGTGGGGGCTGGATTTTCCTTAGAGCGGAACTCACGCCATTAAGACATCAGCATCAACCGAACACTGCACACAGGGGCCAGCCTAGTGGTATCGCACATAGGCAGAGAATAGACCTGGGGCTCGCCTCTCGGCCAGGTCCCCAAGCTGCATGGACTCAGGGTCCCCTGTATCACAGCGGGCTGGTACATTTCCTCCCTGGGCTGCGGTGAGCGCTGAGTGCGTGAGCACGTGAGACTCATTAGCCTCAACCCCATGGTGCCTGGAGCTTTCTCCTGCCTGTCCTCCCTCTCCACTGGCCACCGTTTCAGGTCAGGGGATACAAGAGGCTAGTGTTTTGCTGTTCTGTATCACTGGGTGCCTGAAGATAACTCAAAGGTGGAACCAAGCACAGGAACCGTCCTGGAAGGAGAGCGAGGATCCCAGCCCACCTTGGCACCGCCTCAGTTGGAGGCACGTCCCACAACTCAGAGAAACGCCGTAGATGGCAATGACATCTCCTCCTTGTCCGTTTCAGCTCTCCCTCGGGTTGCTGGTTGCTGACTTTGGCGCCATGGTCAACAACCCACACCTGAGCGACGTCCAGTTCCAGACAGACAGTGGGGAGGTGCTTCACGCCCACAAGTTTGTGCTCCATGCCCGATGTCCGCTTCTCAGTCAGTATGTAAGTATGCAGGGCCATCGCCCACCCCTCCCGGGCCCTCCCGCCCCTCCCTGACCAGGCCTCCCCGTCTCTCCTGCTGCCTCCTCCCCCTCCCCGTCTCCCTCACTTCCTGTCCCCCACATTCTCCCACCCCCCTCCCCACTCCTGCCGCCATAGGGAGAAATACATGGAGAAGCAACAAGGCTCAGAGGGAGGTCAGGGGGGCTGTGAGGGACTGAGAGAAGAGGGCCTCAGGATTGGGAAACACCAGATTTTCCTTCTTTTGAATGAAAATCCTTTGTTTCTAAGACTCATTTCTGCTTTCCTCTATTTGTATAATTATGTTCTCCCGGCCGATCTCTTTAAGGCTGAGCTTTGACAAATGTTTTCAAAGTCTTCTGCTCTGACACATTCTGATGTGCATTTGACTTGAATGTCAGGAATCTAGCAAACTGCTGTCAGTCTCTCTGTCAGAAAGTTCTGGACCCCTTGATATGTCTATCAAGAGGAAACTAACTGGGTATTTTTTTTTCAGACAGTCTTGCTTTGTCACCAAGCTAGAGTGCCACCATGGCAGTTAGCCCAGGTCACAGCAACCTCAAACTCCTGGGCTCACACGATCCTCCTCTCTCATTCTCCCGAGTAGTTCGAACTATAGGCATGCACCACCATGCCCAGATAATTTTTTCTATTTTTAGTAGAGATGGCGTCTTGCTCTTGGTCAGGCTGGTCTTGAACCCCTGAGCTCAAATGATCCTCCCACCTTGGCCTCCCAGAGTGCTAGGATTACAGGCGTGAGCCACTGCACCTGGCCCTAACTGGGCTCTTGAACTTCCATTCCTGATACAATTTGCCAACAGAGAAGTGTTAGGCCTGGCCTGCAGAATTACTGGCCAGAAAAATGCATCAGTACCAGCTAATGCTTTTCCTGGGGCCAGGGAACTGTTTACAAGACAAGAGACTCCATGGACACTGAGACCGTCTTCTTTACTCCAAGTGATGATTGTCCAATCCATAAACCCTCTGTACTGTATTTCGCCCTCAGGTGAACAACGAAGGCTTCTCTGCTGTCGAAGAGGGGGTTCTGACCCAGCGCGTCCTGTTGAGTGACGTGAGCACAGAGGCCGCCCTTGCGTTCCTGCACTATCTCTACACCGCGGACACTGGCCTTCCTCCCCGCCTGGCCCCTGAGCTGAGCTCCTTGGCCCTCAGGTCTGATTGTTCTTTCCCTGTACTTCAAAACCTTCAAAATTGACTGGTGAGGATCATCGAGTTGACAGCTCAAGGGAGGGTTGTGTGCAGAAGGGCCAGGGCTGAGGCCATCAGAACTTCAAGTCCTGTTTATACCTTTTATCTTATTTTCTTATGTTTTTATTTTTTTGAGACAGAATCTCGCTCTGTCACCCTGGCTAGAGTGCAGTGGCATCATCACAGCTCACTACAACCTTGAACTCCTGGGCTGGAGCAGTTCTCCTGGCTCAGCCTCCCAAGTAGCTGGGACTACAAGGATGTGCCACTACATCTGGATAATTTTTTCTATTTTTTATAGAGACAAGGTCTTACTCTTGCTCAGGCTGGTCTTGAACTCCTGGCCTCAAGTGATCCTGCCACCTTGGCCTCCCAGAGTGCTAGGATTATAGGCATGAGCCACCGTTCCCAGCCTTGTTTATACTTTTTAGTCCCAAGTTCATGACCAGCAATGACTTTGAACACAGGTTGTTAGGGTCTGAAAAGTCTTAAAAGTCTTGAAAGCCAGGCCAGAATGGACATTTGGAGGGCACCAAGCACTGGATGGGGAGAACGCTGAGTCCCATGGCTTTTAGCACCCTGGGCGTGATAACAGAGAGTGACTTGGCCTTGGCCCCACCCCCAGCACTGCTGCTCCTAGATTGTTCTGCCACTAGAGCTGGACAACGGCAGTCCTTTCCTGAGCCCCAGAAAATGGAAGTGGAGAAAATGCTTAGTCTGTGTCTCATGACTTTGCAGCTCCCGGCTTGTCCACCCCGTATCTTAGGAGACATGGCAGGTAGCTCAGCAGAGACAGCTCTTCTATTATACCTCCCGACGAGGCTGCAGGACCTGTGGGGTAAACCTTGTTCAGCCGAGGCTGTATCATCCGTTAGGTGCTTTCTTGGGAAAGGAATGGCTCAGCCTCTGGGGTTCGAAATGCACTGATTAGACCATGGAGCCTTGGTGCAGGGGCCAGCTGGTGTGCCCATCAGCCCGGGCTGACCTGCCAACACAATCAGTTTGCTGTGGTTTGTCTGGCACCGTGTCTCGAGGGCCTCTCGAGGGGCATGGGCTCTCCAGTTTTGCAGCCCTGCCAGTCCCTGTGATCTCAAGCTCAGCGTGATGCACAGTAGTTAGTAAACTCTGCGTGAAAATGTTGTAAGTCTCTGGTTTCTAGAACCAAGTGGCCTGGGGTGTTCCTGGACAGAAGCATGGGCACCACCTACGAAGGGGAGCAGGGAAAGGCCAGGGCTGATTGTGGTGGTTCCTCCTCGTGCAGACTCGGTTTTGATGCTTCCCCAGGTGCCCCAAGCCCACCTTCGTGCAGCGTGGCCGTGACACCTGGCGTTTCCTGTTGCAGGTTTGGCGTGAGTGAGCTTGCTCACCTGTGCGGACAAGTGCCCTTCCTGACGGATTCAGAGGGCGAGCAGTGGGAGGAGAAGGAAGATAAGAATTGTGAAAGCAGAGCAGAGAATTTCCAAGAACTCTTGAGGTCAGTGTGGGTAGATGAAGAGGAGGAAGCAGAGACTCTGTTGAAATCCAAGGGCCACAAAGAAGACAGAGAAAAGGTGAATGAAGCAGAAATGGAAGAAATTTATGAATTTGCAGCTACTCAGCGGAAGCTGCTCCAGGGGGCGAGAATACCAGACATTGATGAGGACTCTGACCACCACGAGGAGGACAGTCCAGTCTCTGTGCATATCCTAGAGAGTGTCCAGATCAATGAACAGTTGGAGAAAGCAGAGAACATGGAGTCCTCTGAACCAGGGAGAGAGGAGGCCCCAGCCAACTGGGAAAACGTGCGACCACTCCAGAGACAGCCTTCAGACAGGGAGGGGGGCGCAGAGACCCATGAGCAAGAGGCACCCAGGGAGGCCTGGGGTCACTCTGGCTCCTCGAGCCCTTCTGGGCGCTGTCCCCTTCTGCACGCGGAGGGTGCCCATGATGACGAGCAGCTCTTTTTGTCAACTCCAGGAGAATTCTCTGAGCTGTCCCAGATAACATGCAATCCTGAGGAACAGGGTGGTGCTGTCACGGAGAGGGGCAGGGAGATCCCTGCTCCCCAGCAGGTGCCCCTGGCACACCCGTGCTGCTTCCTGTCCCAGCCACTGGGTGGGAGTTCCAGCCAGTCCCATCTTCACCCTCATCACACAAGCGGGTCGTCCCCATTGACGCCCCAGTCACACAGTGGTGTCTCCCATGCGGCCTCCCCAAAATCACCGTCTCCAGCTGTGCTAGCAAAGCAGAAAAGGGACAGCAGTGTCCTTACGTTATTTAAAGAGCCAGGCCACCAAAAAGGCAGAGAATGTAGTTCCATGCTGGAACGCAAAACTAAGGGGGTCCTGATTTCCCCAGAAAAGTCTCTCTCCATTGACCTAACCCAAACGAAACCTGACCGTTTGAGTCCCAGATCTCAGAATTCTGCCTCCAATGTGAACAAAGAAGATGACATTATCCTTTTGTTGGATTCAGATGAAGAGCTGGAGCTAGAACAAACCAAAATAAAGTCAGTTTCTAGTGATCCCCAAGAAGAAAGGAAAGTTCTAGACATCAGCCCCAACTCCTCTGAGCTGTTTTCTGTCATTGACGTTGATGCAGATCAGGAACATTCCCAGAGCCCGTCGGGAAGAGAAGCCAAGCTGTGGCAGGAGGAAGGAGAGGGGTGGCCAAAGAAGCAGGACCCCGTGGGCAGCAGAGGGACCCCCTGGCTGTTCTGTGACCGAGTGAGCAGCCCCGACGAGGACAGCACCACGGACTCCTCGTGGCTGGTGCCTGCCACCCCACTGGCCAGCAGAAGCCGCGACCGTTCATCCCAGACCCAGATCACCAGCCTCAGGGCCAGGACGGTAGTGGATGAGGTGACTCTGCACATGCCTGCGGCCTCGTCAGAAAACAGGGAAGGGAAGGAGGCCGCACAGGAGCTGTCGGTAATCGTGCCCCAGACGCTGTCGTCCTGCCGCGTCCCCGGCACTCCAGGAACGTGTCACAGCAGAAGGCAGATCCACAGAAGCCCCTCCCGTGCGCAGCCGCGGCACCACAAGCTCTCCTCTCCGCTGGCCCCTCGGGCCACCTCCGGAGGCCACATCCGTCTCACCGGGCAGTTCCCGGGACGCTCGCCGCCGGGGCCGCGCCTGCTGAGGCCGGCCACCGCGAACGAAGTGGTGGAGGTTAAGGATAGTGAAGACGAGCAGGAGGCGGCCTCCCACCAGGCGCACAGCAGCCCCCCGCTGGACAGCGACCCCCCAGTTCCTGCTGACGACTGCTACTGGCAAGTCGAGCCCCTCTCCCCAATTCCAATCGACCACTTGAACCTCGAGCGGACTGGCCCCCTGAGCACCAGCAGTCCCAGCAGCAGGGTGAGGGACACCCTGGACAGCAGTGACAGCCACTCCCCGGGGCTTCTGGCTACCACCCCCATCCGAGGAAGCTGTGCTGCCCGAAGAAAACCTCCAGGGAAATCCTCGTGGGCCGGCTCCCCGGGCAGCAGCCGGCTGAGCTTTTTGAATTCAGCTCTGTGGGACGATTGGGATGGGGAGGAGCAGAAGTCTCCAGAGGCTCTGCCTGTGTCCGAGCCACTAAGCCCTGCTCCAGCTCAGAGGCCTGAAGAGCCAGAGACACCCAGTGAGTAGCCAGGAGGGCTGGGGACAGGGAGGACTATTATCCTTTTTTTTTTTTTTCCTTAAGAGACAGATCTCACTGTGTGCCCAGGCTGGACTCAAACTCCAGGCTCAAGCAATCCCCCCACCTCAGCCTCCTAAGTAGCTGGAACTACCGGGGCAAGCTACCACGACAGCTTTGTCTTTTGTACTATCTTATACTAAGGGGATATGGGGGTCTGTAATGATAATCACGGGCCGGCGCTGCTAAAGGGACTGCTAACCGCAGCAAGACCCTCCCGTTGCTTCCCAGATCCCTCCGCAGTGGAGGGAGAATCAGCCGCCTGTCACACACGTTCTTCGTAGCCAGTAAGTCAGCATTTCCCAAACCTGCCCGGGTCCCGGTGCTCACATGCACGCTGGTTAGGAATCTGCGTCTCTGGACCCCACTGCAGAACACTGAGCCGGCACCTTCAGAGGTCACAGCTCTGTCCAGCAAGCATCTCCGCGTGCCTTAAGATTGGGCAAGTGTCATTCCTCAAAAAGTTAACCATAGAATGGCCATAGGACCCAATAATTCCACTCTTATGTATATATCCAAAAGAACTGAAAATGGGCTCAAACAGAGACTCATTCGTGCATGTTCGTGGCAGAGCTATTCACGGTAGCAAAAGGTAGAAGCAACCCACGTGCCCACCGATGACGAACGGGCAAACTGTGGGCTGTCTGCAGGATGGGGCACTACGCAGCCATAAGAAGGTGTGAAGCACTGACCCACGCTACAACGTGGGTAAGCCTTGGAACATGCTGAGTGAGAAAGGCCTGTCACAGAAGACCATGTGTTGTATTATTTTGTTGACATGAAACGTCTAGAATAGGCAGATCCACCGAGACAGAATGCAGACTCGGTGCAGTTGCCTGAGGTTGGAGGGAGGAGGAATGAGGAGTGACCGATTAATTGGGTACAGGTGTCCTTCTAGGGGTGCTGAAAATGTTTTGGAACTAGATAAAGGTGGTGGTTGCCCAACACTGCGAATGACTTAAAGCTGCTGAATTGTTCACCTTGCAATTCTTCTTTTTTTTTTTTTGAGACAGAGTCTCACTCTCTTGCCAGGCTAGAGTGCCGTGCGTGGCGTCAGCCCAGCTCACAGCAACCTCAAACTCCTAGGCTCAAGCGATCCTCCTGCCTCAGCCTCCCCAGTAGCTGGGACTACAGGCATGCGCCACCATGCCCGTCTAATTTTTTTCTATTTTTAGTTGTTTGGCTAATTTCTTTCTATTTATAGTAGAGATGGGGTCTCGCTCTTGCTCAGGCTGGTCTTGAACTCCTGAGCTGAAGTGATCCTCCCATCTCGGCCTCCCAGAGTGCTGGGATTACAGGCGTGAGCCACTGCGCCCGGCCTACCTCGCAATTCTTTATGTGAATTTCACCTCAGTTTTAAAAAAAACAAAAACAGGTAGGGCAGGTGTGGGGGCTGCGATTCCCATCCTTCCCAGTACCCCAGGTTGGGGGAAGCACCCCCAGCTCACTTCAGTTACCGGGGGAGAGTCCAAGCCCCAAGTGTCAGCCCTCTCCATGCTGCTGCTCCCTGGCTGGGCATGTCCAGGGGGGCCAAGGAGGGGCTGGGCTCCCTGAGCAGTGACCGGAACAAGGAGGCCGAACTGTAGGTGGGTGTCTGCCTGTGGCCTGGTGGCTCCTTTCCTCCTGAAATCCCAGGGAGGGTCCTTCAGCCACAGTGGATCCTTCAGCCTGCAGGGGCTTCAAAACACACGGGGCCCTGCCCATGCCAGAGCTTCAGCTTCAGGAGGGTGACGGAGAGTTTGCATCTAACTGGCACCCAGGCGGTCCTGGGGGAACTGCAGCAGGCTTTAGACCTGTACACCTCGGTCTGAATCTGATCTGGGCTTCAAGACAGATGCTGCAACGACAGGAAGCATTTTTCAGACGATAGAACCTGTTTCCATCAGCGTCTCCAAGGGCTCCATGATCAGAAAAAGGATAAGAACCAAAGCCTATGTGTTCCTAATTTGCCCCATTCCCCATTTGTCTTTAAAATACTTTTATTTTTTTTCTGAGATGAGGTCTTGTTATGTTGCCCAGGCTGGTGTCGAACCTCTGGCTCAAGGCATCCTCACGCATCAGCCTCCTGAGTAGCTGGGATTATAGTAAAATATTTACTTTTTAAAGTAACAGCCTTATTGAGATATAATTCACATACCATAGAATTCACCCTTTTAAAATGTATATAGTTCAGTGGTTTTTAGGATATTTCACTAAATATATTTTAGTATATTCACTAAATATTGTATCTTTAGTATATTCACTAAAATATATTTAGTGAATATACTAAACCATCATGAAATTTTAGTTCAACAACTTTTAGTTATGCAACCATCACCACTGTTTAATTCCAGAACATTTTCGTCACCTCAGAAATAAATCCCATGCCCATGAACAGTCCCCCGGTCCCCCTTTCCCCAGCCCCTGGCAACCAGTACTGTATGTTCTATCTCTATGGATTTGCCTTTTCTGGACACTTCATATGAATAGAACCAGACAATACGTGGTCTTTTGCACCTGGCCTCTTTCACTTGGCATGAGGTTTTCAAGATTTATACGTGTTGCAGCATGTGTTGGTATTTTATTCCTTTTTATGTCTGAGTAATATCAATTGTATGATACGCCACACTGTTTATCCGTTCACCCACCAGTAGACACTTGGGTTGTTTTCACTTTTGGTTGCTGTTACTAATGCTGCTTATGAACATTCATGTACAAGTTTTCGTGTGGATGTAAGTTTTCATTTTTCTTAGGTGTATACTTAGGAGTGCAATTGCTGGGTCCTCCTTAGCATTTGGAGGAGCTACCAGACCATCCTCCAGCGTTGCTGCACCATTTTACATCCCTGCAGCAGCGAGTGAGAACGTACCGCTCTCCTCGTCCTCACCGGCACCCACTGCTCTGCGTTGCTTATCATAGCCATCCTAGCGAGCGTGAGGCGATGTTTCATTGTGGTTTTCATTTGCATTTCCCTTGTAGCTAATGACATCGAGCATCTTTTCATGTGCTTATTGGCCATTTATATATCTTCTTTGGATAAATGTCTGTTCATGTTCTTTTAATTGGATTATTTGTCCTTTTATTGTGGAATTACAAAAAAATACTGATGTCTACACCTGCTTGAAGGGTATCAGTGCTGCACATCGTCTCACATTGTCACTGTGTATGGAGACATTTCAAGTCTGTACACATGAGCTTTAGTCCCGTGCTGGGCTGTTGGGTTGAGTAGGCCCAGGAGCCCTGTTGGCCCAGCATCGGTGTCAGACGAGCGTGGTCCTCAGCGTGCGCTGTGTGCTGCTTTCTGACGGGAAGATATGGCTCCAAACAGTGAAGGGTGTGGCCATGTCTTGCTTTCATGGAGCAACATGGTGGTTGGGTTGTCTTCAAGTGCAGTATTCTTGGTGACACTACCAGGATGAGATGCGGTAAATCCCTGTCCCTCATGCTAAAACTTGTGCTTCTTTTGTTTTACTCAGAAGGTGCTAATCAGAAGAAGAACTTGCCCCCAAAAGTGCCCATAACTCCCATGCCAAGGTATTCCATCATGGAGACCCCGGTGCTGAAGAAAGAACTGGACAGGTGGGTGTCGTTCTTGCTCATCGCGCTCTTTTCCCTCCTGCGCGTACCCAGGCTCAGCAAGCCTGGAGGGGCGGGACCCACCACGTGGTCCCTTCAGGTCTGGGGGGCACAGCTGGCTTGGGAGGAAGGTTCTGCTCTGCACAGAGCCTTTGTGACTGCCCAGGCCTCTCTGCACACTGTCCCCTGGGGAAGCTGACAAATGAGGCTCCTTCGGGTGACCCTCTGGGTAATAGGTCTCCATGTTCCACGTTGGTGGGAATGAGGCCCTAGCCAGAGCAGTGGAGTGGAGAGACCTGATGTTGTAAAAGAACATTAAAACTGTCACATCCGTGAATGCGGCTTTTCACCTGGGGCACCTGGGAGAGTCACTGCTACCACCATCACTCAGAACAGGACAGTCACGTCTCTTTTGGAATATTCTCTAGAGTAAGCTTAGTTGGCGTGCAGGACACTAACCTCTGATGCTCCTAGAAGCCAGGTGTCTACGGTTTCAGTCCCACAAAGCCGTCTGCTAGGTGTGCGGTGGTTACTCCGCCAGCACGTGGAAACAGCACACGGCATGGAGACGAGCCTCGTGGTTGAGACCCAAAGTTCACCTTTTTTCCTGTTCAGGTTTGGAGTCCGCCCTCTGCCCAAACGCCAGATGGTTCTGAAACTGAAGGAGATATTCCAGTACACTCACCAGACCCTGGAGTCCGACTCTGAGGATGAGATCCCGTCCTCACAGGTGCCACGAGAGGCGCCTCCCAGCCGCACCCACACCTCTGAGACCCACAAGCCTTCAAGGACAGGAGGCCGCACCCAGCAGGAAGCCACTGTGGGCCCCGTGCCCCAAAGTTCCAAGGGACCTGCTAAGGCCAAGGGCCCCCGACAGCGAAAGCAGCAGCCCAGTGGAAGCGTCCCACCCCTGAGCACGTCACCAGCCAAGGAGGCTCCTCCAGGCCCTGGTGGCAACACCCAGCTCCCAGCCTCCCAGGAATCTGTGGCCACCTCTGTGGACAGCAGTGACAGCTCCTTCAGGTCACAAAGGTAACCAGACAGAAGCAAGTCGGAGAGTTGGCACAAGCCAACTGATGGCCAATGTTCAGAAACCCCATTGCCTTCTGGGTTGAACTGTAGGAAACCCCGGTGGGTTTAAAGGGCTGTTCCCCTGACCCTGAGCAGACTTGGGTCCTCGCCCCACACGCCGGGTCTTTTCTGGCTGAGGGCAGGAACCTGCTGGAGTAGCCTGCAGGGAACCGTCAGGCCGTCCTGCTGCCCTGGGGGTCACCCGTGCCCCCTGCCAGGCTCCACAGGGGCCGCACAAAAATACCTTCCTTCAAAGAGGCTCCTGGTCTCGGCGGGGGTGCTGGAGAGAAACGGTGTCACAAAATGTCGTTGTCTGGCTCTTTTCAGTTCTTCCTCCTGTGAGTTTGGAGCGGCCTTCGAGTCTGCAGGCGAAGACGAGGAGGGCGAGGAGGGGGCGAGCGCGTCGCAGGCGGCCGTGCGGGCAGCAGACACGGAGGAGGCGGTGAGGCGCTACATCCGCTCCCAGCCGGCCTTGTACCGGAAGGTGCTGCTGTACCAGCCCTTCGAGCTGGGGGAGCTGCAGGCGGAGCTGAAGCAGAACGGCATCCGCGTGGCCACGGGCAAGCTGCTGGACTTCCTGGACGCGCACTGCATCACCTTCACCACCGCCGCGGCCCGCAAGGAGCAGCTCCAGGGGAAGAGGCGGCATCCCGTGGGCAGGAAGAAAGGGCAGCGGAATTGACAGGGCCGTCCCCACCCCACCCGGCTCTCAGCAGCCCGTGGCCCAGGCCGCCTGCAGGGACGACCCGGGACCCAGGTGCAGGTCGGGCCTCCACAGGCACTTCTGGGCCTCGGGATCCCATCAGCTCCGCGCCTGTGAGAGTGACGACGCACTGACCCGGCTCCCTCTTCTGGACTCCAGTCTCTGGAGTGGAATTGGGAGAGTGTCACCCGCTGGATTTCGGGCCCCCAGCCCCGTCCCTCTCTCAGCGCACTTTAACCCGGTAGGGCCCCATGTGTTGTAGGGGGTAGAGGGCTGCCGCCAGGCCAGGGCAAGGCCTGATTGTGCCACTCAGTATCCACTAGTCCCAGGCACGACTGCCCCACGGGTCCGTGTCCTGAGGTGGACGCCAGGTCCAGCCTGCCTGGTGGCCTGGGCCTGTCTTCCTCCTCAGCACTCAGGCCGGTCCCGGAGAGCACCAGCAGACCAGGTGTCCACAGGCTCCCTGTACTGCCCAGGTGTGTCTCCTGCTGAGACACCTGTCATTGTCACCAGCAGTCTCTACACCAGGCCGTGCACAACGGCCCAGCACAACTCCGGAGCCCCCAAAACAAGCGTGCTCTTTTTGTTAGCGCTCGTGTGTGTGAACACCGCCTCCAGCCCCAGGAGCGATGCGGGCTGAAGGGGAGGGCTGGAGAGGACAGTGGGGTCTCCACTCCCTGTGAACGTCCCTGTCTGTTTTAAATGTGGTGCAGTCAGTTTTATATGATGTGCAATAAAAACCAAAAGGCTTTACCAAACTGGGATGCCACGCTCCACACAAACCGGGAGGGAAGCAGGCGTGGCTGGACCCCGCGCTGCCCTGCTGCGCCGGCTGCTCATCTCAGGCCGGCCCGGCCGCCGCCACCTCGTGTCTCTCCGGTTCTCGAGCAGTGGACACAGATATTCGTTCTTCACCCATCCACACGCTTGTCTGTCCACACTGCTGCACTCAACAGAGACCTGCAAAGCGCCGCTCTGGTCTGTGTTGGGCTCTGTGGAGAGATCAGAAACAGGCTGCTCTCAGCCGGTCCCGTCCTGTCTGGTGGAGGGGACATGCTGGCTTATCCCGGGCTAGTGGCAAGAGGGGGAGGGAGGGAGAGGGCGTTGGGCTCAGGGGACCTGAAGGGTCATGTCAGGGACAGCCTCCTGGAGAAGGGGCTTTGTGAGCTTAGGGGCACCTTCCCTCGGCACCTGCGTCGAGGCTGGTAGGCGTGGGGCTTTTTCACAGACAAGCAGGAGCGGGCCCTTCCAGCAGCTCTGCCCTGCCTCACCGTGGGAAGTAGCACGAGAAGAGAGCTGGTAGCAGAACGTTCATTGGCACAACTAGATCAGAAAATGGGGACATCAGGTCTGTCCCACTTCCTGCGACCCCAGCCCTGGCCCAGGTCTGGGTATGGCGGCTCAAGGCAATCAAAGGAGAAGCAGAGCCCAGCTTGGGCCCAGGTGAGGGGGCTCACAGAGAAAGGCCCCCTGCAGGCAGGAAGCCTCGTGCTGTCGCTGAACGGAAGGGCTGAAGCCACCGTCCAGCTGACCCCAGCTCTGGGTGGACACAGAGCCCCAGGGTGAGAACTCAGGACCTCCCAACACCCCCGCCCCAGGAGCGGGGACAACAGCCTTCCTGGCAGAGTGGAGAACATGAGCGAGCCCTGGGGGGGGCGGACGGGCATTCCCTCGAGGTGGGGGGCGAGCGGGGTGGGCCCCAGATGCTCTCTGAGGTCCCCACAGAGGAGGCTCTTTCGTCTTTGGCTCAGCCTCCATCCAGGGAGGCAGAGTGAGCCCCTTTAGCCTGTTTCATGTGACAGATACCCGCCAGGCCCCTGTGGTTTCCAACATCCTGTGAGTGGCCTGGTTGCTGACGCCTTCGCTGCACGCCACAGCCGAGGCTGCCGCCGCCGCTTCTGTGCTGTGTGTCTGGGGCCTCACCAGGCTTCTCAGGGGCCACCGTCATGTCCTCCCAGCACCTGGCACATTCCTGGGTTCTCAGAAAGCATTGTTGGAGGGAGGGAGGGAGAAGGGAGAAAGGGACTTGGAGGGTGTCACGAAACAGAGCCCTTATCTGCTGCCTCAGTTCCCTCCCTCTACCACACAGCCCTGGACAATGAGCTAGTGACAATCACATGCGCCGCTGACCTGCCCTAATGCACAAGCTGCTGTATGCACCAGAACCCACTACTCTCCTGCTCTACAACCATTGCTGGCTCCCACTTGCTTGCTGAGGAAAATTCAGATCCCAAAACCCCTAGTACTTGGCTCCCACCTTGTCACCTGCTTCCCTCCGTGGCCCCATGTTAAGTGGCTTGCTTCCCATCACTGGAAGAGGTCCTGTACTTTTCCTTTATCATGGCTTTTCTTGTGTGCCATACTCTGGGCCATGTCCTTCCCCCTCGTACCCTCCTCTGTCCGGGCAGACCACCCTAGGGGTCCATCTTTAGGGGCTAGGGTGTGATCTCCTGCTGCTGTTTCCTCTCAGGGTGCAGGTGACCTGCCTTTGGGGACCTTTGACTCACAGGAAGACGTTACGGGGCGCAGCTGGGTCAGAAGGTGCCAGTGGGTGACGGAGAGAAGGAGAGCAGGAGGGGTTAGAGCAGGGAGGGGAGGGCCGCAGGGGTAACAGCACCCAGAGGTCGTCTTCTAGCTGCGTGACCTCGGGCCGCTCACTGAACTCCCAACCACCTGCCTGACAGCAGCTGCCGGCTGACAGGAGTCTCTTCCGTTGTGGTGGGACGGAGCGTGATGTGGCGACAGCTTTGATGCTGCACCACTTTATCCTGAGCGTCGGGTCCCAGAATCAAGACCTCCAGTGTCGCCACCCCCTCACTTTGACTTGGGGGTGGTGACAAAGCCAGAGAGTGGCGCCGAGGCAGCCCTGGCCCGTTGATTTGTCTGCGAGGCTGCTGGATTTTGAAATCAGACAGGAAGGAAGGCTGAGGTGGAGCCCAGCACAGGAAGAGCTGAGGAGCCGAGCTGCAGGGCGGCTGGTGGGCTTGGCGGGGACTGCGGCAGGCAGCTGCCTTGCCCCCAGCCCCCAAGCAGAGAGCGTGGACTCTGACTCGGGGCCCAGCCGGCCTGTCACAGAGACTCCCAGGACATCCCACCACTGCCCGCCGGCGCTGGGCTGAGCCCAGGAGCACGGAGATGGGCATCCCTGGAGCAGCAGCGAGGCCGGGGAGGTAAGTTGAGTCCAGGCTACCTCAGTGCAGGGCAGGGGAGGATGGTGACTTTTAATACCTGAGCTGCTCTGGGGAGGGGACTGGGAGACTCCAGGGAGGTGTCCCCCTGGGTGCTGGGAGCTGCTGGGGCAGGACAGGACTGGTTCACAAACGTGTGCCCAAGGACAGCCTGGGACAGGCCCCAGGGGACAAAGCCCAGCTCCCCAGGGACCAATGATGGACAGGAGAAGCAGGAAGCAGCAGGGAGGCCTGTGGGCAGGACCTGGAGCCCCAGCCCAGGGGAGCCAGCAGCCCCGGGGACCATTCCCACACAGTGCCCCAGCGGGCAGCTCTGCTGCTGACTTCAGTTCCCCACCTGGAAGTGGAGGTAACAACGTACGATCCGCCCCAAAGGTCATAAGGGCCAAGGGAGGCAGTGCGGGAGGCCCCAGGTCCAGCCTGTGGTGCCTGCCCCCATTGCCTCCTGGTGCCGGGGACAGCCCCAGGGCCTCTCCCAGCCGCAGCCCTGTTGAGATGAGGCTCATCATCCTGCGAGTGAAGCAGCCACAGGAGGCTTCTTGGAACAGGTCTGCCAAGCAGGCCAGCAAGGGTGCTTCCCATAGGGTCCTCCACGGTGGCCAGGCTCCTGGGGCTCCCATGCTCCCTCCCGGGAGGTGCTCCCCAAGCCCAGAGGCTCTCTTGGCCATCACAGGCTGCAGGCCGGGTACCTCCTTTTCTGCCCCAAGGGTACTGGGCTCCCCAGGGTTGGGCCTGTCCTCCCACTGGGACTCCAGGGGTCAGTGTAGTTAGGAGCGTGGTGTCTCGAGGTGCAGGCACCACTACGTCCTTTCTTCGGAAAGGCTGGCTCATCTCAGGTGATGGTGCCAGGGCCACCTCAAGAGGACCAGTTACTGAATTTCCAGGCCTCTGGGAGGTGGGGAGGGACAAGGAGCTGTGGACAGAGATACAGGCAGCCAAGTGAGCAGAGCAGGGGCTGGCCACTGGGGAAGCGGCCCAGCAGGCTCAGGCTAGGACTGAGGCCCCCGGGCCTTGTGGGCAGGCACAAGGAGTCGGTCGGCCCCTGCATCTGCTCAGGGATGAAGCAGAAGCCCAGCCATTGAGTCCAAGGGATGGGTCTGAGCCCACCGACACCAGAAGGGACCTAGATCCAGTCTCCCCCACAGACAAAGCTCCAGGAATGGGCCCTCGTGGCACATGCCAGGCTCAGGGAGGCAGCAGTGGCCACCCACTCGTCCCTCTGGCCTCACCCTGCCTACTACAGCTCAGACCCTCTGTGGAGTGACCTCTGGCCTTCAGGTCCCCCAGGTAACACAAAGCCCATCTGTCCTCAGTCTTCCCCTCTTTAAGCTGGGCTTGCAGGAGCCCTTGCAGCTTCCTGGAGGCCATTTGCACCAGGCAGGATCTGACTGTCCCTGGCGGCGGTGTCTGTGGCCTCCAGACCTCAGCCTGCCCCGAGGTCTGTGATAGGTTCCAGCCTGCAAGGGAGGTGTCTGGGGCTGCGTGCAGGTCCTGTTGGCAGTGGCGGTCATGGCTGGTCACAGCCGGCCCCCATCAGCCCCTGGGCTGGCCCTGGGAGGTGGCAGTGCTGCGAGGTTGGCTCACCTGTACCTCCTCCTCTGTCCTTGTTGGAGAAAGTGTCCAGGGCCGAAAGCCAGGTGGGGAGGGTGGGGGTTGTATCTGAGCGGGGCCTGAGCAGAACGCTCTCGTAAATCTGAATTTCGGATAAACCACCAATTTTTTTAGTATTAGTATGTCTGGACATACTTACACTGGTTTAAGTGGTTTACCTGAAATTCGAAGTTTCTTAGGTAGGTTCTATTTTAATTTGCTAAATCTGGCAACCCTAGGCCCGAGGTCAATGGGGCAAGAAAGACAGGTGTCTGATTGAGAGGGAACGTTGACCCCCAATCCTGAGAGACCAGTGGGGCCGAAGAGGCAGGGGTGCTGGCTGGGAGCCCCGCTTCCCAGGCCCACACGTGTCCTGTGTCTTCCCCAGCTTGCACTTCTGCCACCACTGTCCCTCCTGTGTCCCTCTCCAAGCCTCCCTCTGGTCCAGTGGTTCCTGATGAGCAGAGGACTGAATCCACGTTAAGGCCCTATCCCAGGCCACCTATACAGCCCGGGGGTCAGGCTGAGTGGTAGTTTGTTTAAAACGGGGCTCCACAGAATGACCATATGACACAGCGATTCCACTTCTGGGTTTATACACAGGAGAACTGAAAGCAGGGTATCAAAGAGATATTTGTACACCTATGTTCGTAGCGGCATTATTCACAACAGGCAAAAGGTAGAAACAATCCAAACGTCCATCATCAGATAAATGGGTAGACACACACAATGGAATATTATTCATCCACAAAAAGGAATAAAATTCTGACACCTGCTACCACATGGATGAATCTCGAGGACGGTATGCTAAGTGAGAGAAGCCAGACACAAAAACACAAATCCTGCGTGACAGCACTCACGTGAGGCACCTGGACGGGTCAAATCCACGGAAAAGGGAAGCACAGCAGTGGGCGCCGCGGCCTGGGGAGGGAGAAGAGGGAGCAAGTGAGTGGTTGATGGGGACAGAGTTTCAGTTAGGGAAGATGGAAAAGTTCTGGAAAGGGATGGTGGTGATGGTCACACAATAATGTTAATGTACTGAATAGGACACTTAAAAATGGTTAAAATGGTAAATTTTACATTATGTATATTTTACCGCAATTCAAAAAAATTAGATGAAAAAATAATGCCTCAGATAGTGTCCTGCCAGGGCTGAGAGGCGCGGAGCCAGGCCCTTCTTCAACATGGCCCCTCGGCCTCCAGCCGCTGTCCCACCCCCAGCAGCAGCAGGTGTGTCACCTGGTGGGTGCACCTGGACATCCATTAAAAGCAGGCTGTGTCCACCCCTGGGCCACTCCCTGACATCGCCCAGTCCGAGAGCAGGGCAGAGGCCCCTAGTGTCCTAGCCTCTGGCACTGACAGGCCGGCAGCAGCATTGCTTCACTTTGGCTTACATACGTTTGGATTTTTAGATTGTTTAGAATTTTTTAAAATTGAGGTACAACTTACCTAAAGTGAGCTCAGTGGATTTTTATATATGTATAAATATACATACATCTATGTAACCACCAGCCAGATCAATACATAGAAATTTCCAGCACCCCAGAAGGCTCCTACATGCCCCACCCCCTGTCAGAACCACTCCCAGCATTTAGACTTCTGTCATTTCAGTTTGGCTTGACCTGATTTTTTTTTTTTTTTTTTTGAGACGGGGTCTTGCTCTGTCCCCCAGGTTAGAGTGCAGTGGTGTCATTATAGCTCACTGCAACCTCAAACTCCTGGGCTCAAGTGACCCTCCTGCCTCAGCTGCCCAAGTAGCTGGGACTATAGGTGCATACCACCATGCCCAGCTAATTTTCTCTATTTTTTTATAGAGACAGGGTCTCGCTCTTGCTCAGGCTGGTCTCAAACGCCTGACCTCAAGTGATCCTCCCTCCTTGGCCTCCCAGAGTGCTAGGATTACAGGCGTGAACCACTGCGACCAGCCTTGGTTTGGCCTGATATTTAAACTCCCTATTAATGGAATCACAGAGTGTGTTCTCTTCTGTGTTGAACTTCTTTCACTCAACATTATGTCCGCAAGAGTCATCCATATTGTTGAGCATGTCAGTAACTTATTCTTTTTCATTGCTATGTAGGATTTCATTAAATGAACATATCAAAAAAATTTCCCATGCTATTGTTGATGAATATTGATTGGTTCTACTTTTTTTGGACATTATGAATAAAGCTATTAGGAACATTTTGGTGCCTGTGTTTTGGTGGACATAAACACTCATTTCTGGTCAGGAGGGGAACTGCTGGGTCACAGAGAATATGCACATTTGCTTTATTACAACCAAACATTTTTCAAAGTGATTTTAATTTGCATTTCTTCGATGACTGATATTCTTTTTGGTGATGTATCTATTAAATTTTTTGTCTTGTTTTTTAATTGAGCTGGTTTTTCTTATTGATTTGTAAGCACTTTTTTTTTATGTGGTTGGGATATATATCAGAAATATCCTAGTTTGGTTTTCTTTTTCATCCTCTTAATGCTGCCTTTTAATGAATAGACATTCCTAATTTTAATGAATCCTAATGCTTACTTTTATGGTTAGTCCTTTTTGTGTTTAGGTTTTATCTAGCCCAAGTTCATAAAGATATCCTCCTGTATTTTCTTTTAAAGACTTGATAGTGTTCGTATTCATATTTAGATCTATAATCCAGTTCAAATTTCTGTTTATGGTGTGAGGTAGGGGTCAAGGTTCATTTTACTTATTTATTGTATTACCCAGCAAAATTTATTGCAAAGACCATCCTTCCCACTGAATGGCAGTGGAGCCATTTGTAAATCATGCGGGGGACCCTCTATTCTATTGCACTGATCTATCACTTGTCCACTCTTGTGCTGGTACCTATAGCTCTGTAATAAGTCTTGATATTATCTAGTGTGAGTCTTCCACCTTTGTTCTTCTTTTTTAAAAATTGTTTTGCCTATTCTAGGGTCCTTTGCATTTCTGTGTGTGTTTTACATGTTTTAGAATCAGCTCGACCATTTCCACCCACCCCCAAAAAAGCCTGCTGAGATTTTGATTGGGATGTCATTGAACCTATAGATCAATTTAGGGAGAACTGACATCTGAATAATATTGAGCCTTCCAATCCATCAGCCTAAAGGAGGTCAGTCCATCTTTTAGTGTTCTTTAATTTCTATCAGTAATGTTTTCTAATTTTCAGTATAGAGGTCTTGCAAATTTTTTGCTAGACTTATTCCTAGATATCTGATTTTTAATGGTATTTTAAATTTCAGTTTTGACTTGATTTTTGCTAGTAAGTAGAAATATAGCTGGTTTGTTTTTTTTTTTACTTCTATTGATCTGTGTCCAGAAACCTTGCTAAATTCACATATTAGTTATAATTATTTGTAGATTCTTTTGGACTTTCTAGATACACAATCATGTCAACTGTGAATAGTGACATTTTTTTCTTTCCCAATCTTGATACCCACTATTATTTTATTTGCTCTAAATCTAGCATTTAAATTTTTTTAAAAAAACACAAACCATCAACCAGCAGAGGTTACCCCTGGGGATTTTATTTGATTTGATTTTTTAGAGACAGCGTCTCGCTCTGTCACCCATGCTGTAGTGCAGTGGTGCGATCATAGCTCACTGCATACTTTTGTAGTCTTTAAATATTTTTAATAAGCATGTATTACCTTTATCATTCTTTTTTAAAGTCTACAGCACCCGGTATTCCCAGGTGGTCTCCCATCCAAGTACTAACCAGGCCCAACTCTGCTTAGCTTCCAAGATCATATGAGATTGGTCATGTTCAGGGTGGTATGGCTACAGACTATTATCTCTATAATTCTGTAAACAATCTCTGTAAATGGGTGGAGGGGAGCAATACCTGTTAGCAAAATTTAAGCAATTGAAATTCACAAAATAAGAAACAATTCCTTAATTCCCCTATCATATATTTCTGGCCTTCTCTATAGCTAGATAAAAATGATATCCTATTATAATTCTCTACTACATCTTGATTTTTTACACATAAAATACATTGTAGTGCTGTACTACTCTATTTATATGAAATTATAGAGAAGGCAGAACTAATTTATAGTGAAAAAAAGTAGACCAATGGCCTCAGGCCAGAGAGGTGTAGACTGCAAAGGGGCACGAGGGAACATTTTTTTGGAGAAAGAAATATTCAATATCTTGATTGTGGTAGTTGTTACATCAGTATATAATCTGTTGAAACTCATAGAACTATATACTTAAAATAGGTGCATTTTACCGTATGTAAATTACACCTCAAAGAAAGTGATTGAAACCTTTATGATTTTAAAAGACAAAAAATACACTGTGGGCCAGGTGCAGTGGCTCATGCCTGTAATCCTAGCACTTTAGGAGGCTGAGGCAGGGGGATTGCTTGAGGCCAGGAGTTCAAGACCAGCCTGAGCAAGAGTTAGACTCCATCTCCACAAAAAATAGAAAAATTAGCTGGGTTCGGTGGTGTGCACCTGTAGTCCCAGCTACCCAGGAGGTTGAGGCAGGAGGATTGCTTAATCCTCAAACTAGGAGTCTGAGGTTGCAGTGAGCTATGATGACATCATGGCACTCTAGCTCAGATGACAGCAGACCCTGTCTCAAAAACACCACCACCACCACCATGGACAGGTTCTCAGTTTGACATATAGTTTGACATCACTATTTTTTGAGATCACATAGTATTTTAGCACATAATTGGACCATAATTTAATTACCAATTGCCTTTGATAGAGATTTAGTTTTGCTCCTTCAGTTTCTGGCTGTCATAAACAATGTTTCCATGATTATCCTTATAGCCACATCTTTGTGCACTTATACAGTTATTTCTTTAGGATAAATTCCCAGAAGCGAAATTTCTGGGACAAAAGATATTTAATGGCAATAAACAATGGCAAATTATAATCCAAAACTGTTATACTAATTTATACTTTCACCGTGTATTAAGATTCCCACTACTGCTACATTCTCACCAGTGCAGTCTGTTTTTATATAATATTTGCCAATTAGAAAGATGAAAAATGATAGCTCATTGTTTTATTTAAAAAAAAAACTTTTTTTGAGACAGGGTCTTCCCCTGTGGCCCTGGCTAGAGTTGTTTTTCTCTTGATTCTTAGTGAGATTTAGCATCTTTTCAATATCTTGGTCATTTATAGTTCTATGAATTATCTGTGTCCTTTTTCCTATTTCTATTTGTGTCCATAATTCTATTTGGTTACTTATTCCTTATTGATTTATAAGAGTTCTTTATATATTAAGGATATTAATGCTCTTTAACATATGTTGCAAATGTTGACTCCTGGCTTATGCCTCAACTTTATGGCACCTATTATTATTCATAAATATTTTAATGATTTAATGTTAAGTAGTTATTTAATATTTTAGGTAAATTAACGTAAATTGGTTGGTTTCTCCCTTTATTTCTTCTGAGTTTTGTATCTTGTTTTAAAAAGCCTTTCTTACCCAAATAATACTTTAACAATATTCTCTCATGTTTTCTTATTGTTTTTATGATTTTATAATTTTAACTTAGTCCACATGAAATTAAATTTTGTGTTTAATGTGAAGTAAAGTCGAAAATTTTTTTCATAGGCTGGTCAATGGCCCCAACACCATTTCCACTAATTTGAAATGCTATTTTTGTCACATTGCCAAACTCCTTTATGTGTAGATGATATAAATATACATTTGTTCCTGGCCCGTATATTCTGTTCTATTGACTCATGTATCTATTCTCGTGTTAGCCCACCCTGTTTCATATATATATCCTATTTACAATATAATGGAAGACTGTATTCTAGAATGCAAGGTTGGCTCAATATTAGAAAATCTATTAGTGTAGCTCATAGATCAAAGGAGAGACCTGATATATATCACTCATGCCACTCCCTCCAGCAGCTTACCACCACCCTTAGGACAAATCCGAACTCCTCATGATGATGACCACATCTGCCAACCCCAAGGGTGGGCCCAGGAGCTCTGGCAACTCTGGCCTTTTCCCTTTCCTCTAACACGCGGGGCATCTGCACGTGCTGTTTCCCTGCCTGAGATGCTCTTCTCCAGCTCTTTGCATAACTAACTCCTTCTCACCCTTCTCTGCACCTAGGTCGCTTTCTCACAAAGGCCTTCCCTGGCCACCGTGACCAAAGCATCCCCTCTCCCCTCCCCCTAGACTGCTAGCCCCCTTTGTCACTCACAGTTTATTTCATTCCCAGCACTAATCACCAGCTGAACCTGCCTTGCTTATTTACCTGTTTTCTTCTTTATTGTCATCACCCCCTACCCCCATCCCCACACGCACAGGATAAGGATTCTGTCCAGCTTCTTCACCTTCACCCCCCGCTCCCCGAGCCTAGAACACACTGTGGTGGGCCTGTTCACCCTCAGTAGACATTTGCTGGTTGAATAAATGAATGGAAATAAATCATATGATTATATCAGTATATGCTAAAAAGGCATTTACTAATTTAACAGACATTCCTAATTTTTAAAAAATGTGTAAACCTACTATAAGAGGCAGTAGATGGTGATACAGCACAAGCGTTGGTGTCAAGGGAGGTCTTGGTTTCCATCCCAACTCAGCCACTTCCCAGACGTGTGTCCCCGGGCACATCACCTAACCTCTCTGAGTCTCAGTGTCCTCATCTATAAAATAGGATAAATAATAGTATTGAGAGTTGTTACAAGAAGTAAATTAAATGTGTAAGTATAGTGCCTAACAGAATATCTAAAACATGGTATGCCTTCGATAAATATTACCTATTATTTGAATGGTAACAGAAAACAAGTAGAGAAGAACACAAACTAGAAATCGGTCACAAACATCACACCTAACAGTCTGGGCTAGAACCACTCCAGTACTGTCTGGCATAAGACACGAATGAGCGCTACGACTGCATTCTCCAGGGAAGGGGTAGGCCTAGCTAACGTAGTAAAATTGTTTACAATGAGAGCTCTAATTTTAGAAATGAAGAGATAAAATTATTCTCACTGAAGCAATCTGAAAGCCTGAAGAAAATTAACTGCAAAAGGATGAGAACCAAGGTGAATACTTAATATGTTGATGACACGTAAGATAACATAAAAATTAATCATCTTCTTTTATACCGACAATATTCTTTTTTTTGAGACAGAATCTTGCTCTGTTGCTCGGGCTAGAGTGCTGTGGTATCAGCCTAGCTCACAGCAACCTCAAACTCCCGGGCTCAAGCGATCTTCCTGCCTCAGCCTCCTGGGTAGCTGGGACTACAGGCATGCGCCACCATGCCCGGCTAATTTTTTCTATACATTTTTAGTTGTCCAGCTAATTT
>NW_012148285.1:2196636-2202277 GCF_000956105.1 Propithecus coquereli | reverse complement strand
TATCTGTTTTCCCCTGGTTTTGACATTTAGAAAAATAACGGAGTGAGAAGAGCCAAGGACTCCAAAGCAGTGTAATAGGAGTGGCCTTGCCCCGGCCTGGCGCTAACGTTCCCAGATTAGCTCTGCTGGTGTAGATACCGTCTACTTTGACTTCATTGCTCTCCCTACCTCTTCAACATTACTATGAATCAAATGGCTGAAAAATGCTATTTTACTTATTGCTAAGCTTCTTTTAGCATTTTCCAAGTAAAAATGTTCACCCAGGCAGTGCACGGTGGCTCATGCCTATAATCCTAGCACTTTGAGAGGCCAAGGCGGGAGGATCACTTGAAGCCAGGAGTTCAAGCCTAGCCTAGGCAACATAGCAAGACCCTATCTCTACAAAAAAATTTTAAAAATTAGCCAAGCATGGTAGCACATCCCTATAATCCTAGGTACTTGGGAGGCTGAGGCAGGAGGATTGCTTGAACCCAGGAGTTCAAGGTTGCAATGAGCTGTGATGGTGCCACTGTACTCCAGCCTGGGCAGCAGACCAAGACCTCGTCTCAGGAAAAAAAAGGTTCAACCTAAGATTCCAGGATCCCCAGTGCAAATCCAGGGTCAGAGAGTCTACTGAATCCTTGGGGCTATAGCCAGTGAACTCTTCTTAAGCTAAACACTGAGTACCAGAGAACTGAAGGGCTGGATGGTATGCGTCTGATCTTTTTCTCTGTGCAGTGACAACATCTGGGGTCATTTTTGAATGCAGGGCTGCTGTCAGCAACAGTGGGCTGTGATCTCTCCTGGCTACACATCGTGTGTTCTCTCCCAGAACCGTGGATGACAAATGACCGGTCCCCACCCAATTCCTGGGGCCCTTCTGGAGGGGCCGCTGTGGCCTATACACCTGGTGAGGAGGTGGGGGTGTGCGTGGGGTCCTCCATGTCCACCTTGGCTACAGGAGGGTCGCAGAGGGGGATGACCGGTCTTCGCAACAAGGAGGCAAAGGAATGTGAATGGGTGGGCCTGGAGTGTGGCTTGGCCTCTTAGCATCTGTGCCACCATCCCCAGCAGCAAACAGAACTGCCTGTGGGCTGGGAGCCCCTGCACTCCTGGGAGACCCCAGGAAAACAGTACGAAAAGGAGCAGTGCAGCTGCTCTGAGAAGTAGCTTTGTCTCCCTTTCAACTTCTCCTCCTTTCTGTTCTTTTCTGATTCATAAACTTTACTTTTCAGAGGAATTTTAGGATTACAGAAAAATTGATGTGAAAGTACAGAGATTTCCCTTATACCCTCTGCCTGTGCCCCTCCAAACTCCACCACTATCAACATCCCCCACCAAGTAGTCCGTTTGTTACAATCAAGAAACCTATAGTGACACCTATAGTGACACTTCACTATCACCCAAAGTCCAGGGTTTACACTCGGGTTCACTCTTGGAGCTGAACATTCTATGGGTTTGGACAAGCACATAATGATGCCTATCCACCATTAGAGTATGCCACAGAGCAGTGTCACTCCCCTAAGGATGCTCTGTCTCCACCCCTAGCCCCTCCACCCCACCCCTGACCTCGTTACTGGCTCTACGTCTCCATACTTTTGCCTTTTCCAGAATGTTAGTAGGAATCGTGTGATGTAGTCTCCCAGACTAGCTTCTTTTGTTCCTCCCTCCTTTTGAGCGAATCTACTTGTAACCTCATCACCATTTCCAGGTCACAAATGAGGACACCAGAGTGCAGACCGGTGACACAGCCTGCCCAGGATCACCCAGCTGGTAAGTGACAGGGCCAGGGTGTGAGCCCAGAGCCCCAGTTACTATTCACTTGGCCCCTGCCTCCTTGTGACTGTTTCACCATCTGGAAACAAACGGCCCTTCCAGCCCCTTCTCGGAGGCCAGGCCAGTGGGCCACCTGCAGGCTGGGGAAGGTGGAAGGGGAGGTTCCCTGGCCCCATTCCTGAGGGTTCACTCACCCATCCCAGGTCACTGAGTAGGGGCAGCAGACAGCAGAGTCGGGCCCTCTCTTCACAGCTCCTGGCAGTGATCCCAGACTCCATGAGGAAGCAGGAGGTGCGGACGGGTGGGGAGGCTGGCCAGGGCCATGGCACCGGCTCCCCAGCCGAGCAGGTGAAAGCCCTCATGGACCTGCTAGCCGGGAAGGGCGGTCAGGGCTCTCAGGCCCCGCAGACCCCTGACAAGATGCCTGACTCTCCGTTGGGGCCCCACGGCAACGGTAGGACCCGCTTGGGAAGCCACGGAGGGGTCTACCTGGGCCCTCTCCCCTCCACCCTTCGCTGACCCCACCCTCCCCTCTGGCCTCTGTCCTGCAGACTCAAGGATACAGAGGCACCGAGAAGCCCTGCTGAGCAGGGCAGGAGGCAGCCGGGAGCTGAGCAGTGTCTCGCCCGGGCTTCCCACCCTTCTGCTGGTGGAGGGCCTCACTGACCTGCAGCTGAGGGAGCATGACTTCACACAGGTGGAGGCCACCCGTGGGCGCTGGCGCCCTGCCAGGGCCATTGCCCTGGACAGGCTCTTCCTGCCACTCTCCCGGGTGTCCATCCCGCCCCGAGTCTCCATCACCATCGGGATGGCCGGCATGGGCAAGACCACCCTGGTGAGACACTTTGTCCGTCTCTGGGCTCGAGGGCAGGTCAGCAAGGACTTCTCCCTGGTGTTGCCTTTGACCTTCCGGGATCTCAACACCCACGAGAAGCTGTGTGCAGACAGGCTCATCCGCTCCGCCTTCCCGCACGTTGGGGAGCCCAGCCTGGCGCTGGCAGCCCCCTCCAGGGTCCTCCTGATCCTGGACGGCTTGGACGAGTGTAAGACGCCCCTGGACTTCTCCAACACTGTGGCCTGCACAGACCCCAGGAGGGAGATCCAGGTGGACCACCTGATCACCAACATCATCCGTGGCAACCTCTTCCCGGAAGTTTCCGTCTGGATCACCTCCCGTCCCAGCGCGGCTGGCCAGATCCCGGGGGGCCTGGTGGACCGGATGACTGAGATCCGGGGCTTTAACGAGGAGGAGATCAGACTGTGTTTGGAGCAGATGTTTCCCGAGGACCAGACCGTCTCAGGCTGGGTCCTGAGCCAGGTGCGGGCCGACAGGGCCCTATACCTGATGTGCACCGTCCCAGCCTTCTGCAGGCTCGTGGGGTCGGCGCTGGGCTACTTGTGCCGCAACAGGCCGGGGCCCCGGGATGCAGAGCTGTGGCCTCCCAGGACCCTGTGTGAGCTGTACTCTTGGTACTTGAGGATGGCCCTCAGCGGGGAGGGACAGGAGAAGGGCAAGGCGAGCCCTCGGATTGAGCAGGTGGCCCATGGCGGCCGCAAGATGGTGGGAACGCTGGGCCGGCTGGCCTTCCACGGGCTGGTCAAGAAGAAGTATGTGTTTTACGAGCAGGACATGAAGGCATTGGGTGTGGACCTCGCTCTGCTGCAGGGGGCCCCGTGCAGCTGCTTCCTGCAGCGGGAGGAGACGCTGGCCTCTTCGGCCGCCTACTGCTTCACACACCTGTCCCTGCAGGAGTTTGTGGCGGCCGTGTATTACTATGGCGCATCCAAGAAGGCCATCTTCGACCTCTTCACCGAGAGCGGCGTGTCTTGGCCCAGGCTGGGCTTCCTCACGCATTTCAGGAGCGCGGCCCAGCGGGCCATGCAGGCTGAGGACGGGAGGCTGGACGTGTTCCTGCGCTTCCTCTCAGGCCTCTTGTCTCCCAGGGTCAACGCCCTGCTAGCCAGCTCCCTGCTGGCCCCAGGCGAGCACCAGGGCTACCGGGCCCAGGTGGCCGAGCTGCTGCAGGGCTGCCTGCGCCCCGACGCCGTGGTCTGTGCCCGGGCGGTCAACATCCTGCACTGCCTGCATGAGCTGCAGCACACGGAGCTGGCCCACAGTGTGCAGGAGGCCATGGAGAGCGGGGCCCTGGCTGGGCTGACCGGCCCTTTGCACCGGGCCGCCCTGGCCTACCTCCTGCAAGTGTCTGATGCCTGTGCCCAGGAGGCCAACCCGTCCCTCTGCCTCAGCCAGGGCGTCCTCCAGAGCCTGCTGCCCCAGCTGCTGTACTGCCAGAGCCTCAGGTGGGTGCCGGCGTGGGTTGGGGGGATGCAGGGGGCAGAGGAGAGAGAAGGACCTGGATGTTCCCCCACTTCACCACGCCCCTCTCTGTCTGCCTCCTGGGGCTGCCGTGACAAAGGACCACAAATTCAGTGGCTTCAAACAACAAAAATTTGTTCTCTCGCAATTGTGGAGGCTGGAAGTCTGAGATGAAGGTATCAGCGGGGCCGCACTCCCTCTGAAACCTGCAGGGGACAGTCCTTCCTTGCCTCTAGCTCTGGTGCTGTGGCAGCACTGCTCCATTCCCTGCCTCTGTGTCACATGCCGTCTTGTCCCTGTGTGTCTGTCTTCAGACAGACCTGTCCTCTCTTAAAAGGACACCATCACACCGGATTTCAGGCCCGCTCTACTCCCATGTGACCTTTTCTTAAATAATTACATCTGCAGCGACCCTCTTTCCAATTAAGGCCACATGCTTGAGGCACTGGGAGTCAGGACTTCACCATATCTGTCTGGGGGACACAATCTAATTCCTGGCACCCCCAACCCATCCCGACTGATGGAAGCTGACTCTGCCCTCAGCCGTCCTCCGTCCACTGCCCTGCACCTCAGCAAGCGGGCAGGCCAGGACGTGGGCTGAGCGTCCTCAGGAATCAGAGCAGCTTGGGGGCCCTCAGAAGTGGGAGAGCTTGCAAACGGTGTCCCGCAGAGGCACTCGGCATGCGGGTTGCTGGGACAACAGCCAGCAGAAAAGACGCCTATGGGACAGGAACCACAGGGCTCACGGGCACCCCGCCTCTCGTCTCCTCTGATAGAATGGTCCAAGCACACGGGTGTGCGGAGCGATCCCCAAGCTGCGGTGAGGGTGCTGGGGTGGGCTGGAGAGAGGCGGAGGGGGCCTCTCCCCCTGCCTTTGGGTGGCAGGACCACACTCACTGTCACTGCTCCCCTTTGCCAGGCTGGATGCCAACCAGTTCCAGGACCCCGTGATGGACTTGCTGGGCAGTGTGCTGAGCGGGAAGGACTGTCGCATTCAGAAGATCAGGTAACGCTGATCTTGGAGCCCCCCAGGGTGCCCACCTGTCTCGAGGGGTGTGGGCCCCCTCCCCATCATCCTCCCTCTCTGCTCACCTGGCCAGTGGCGCCTTCGAGGAGAGGTATCTTCGAAGCGGGTGCCTCAGGATGCAGCCTGCTTGTTTCTGCCCATTCTGGAACGTGCCAGGGGCTCAGGTACCTCATCTGTAAGAAGGAAAGGACCGGACGCTGCTGCGGACACGGAAGCATCTCTCCAGCGCTGTATGTGCCGGCGCAGCAGCCGCACGAGCGTCTCTAAGCTCCTCTCGACGTCTGCGGTCACACAGCATTCTGGGCACAGGATTGCACTGAATTAAAACATTTTTAGTGCTCGCTTCGGCAGCACATATACTAAAACTGGAACGATACAGAGAAGATTAGCATGGCCCCTGCGCAAGGATGACACGCAAATTCGTGAAGCGTTCCATATTTTTAAGTATTAAAAAAAAAAAATAGACTTAAAGACAAAGAGTAGAACAAAGATAAAGAGGTTCATTTCATAATGATAAAAGGGACAACTCATCATGAAGATAT
>NW_012148285.1:2192472-2196586 GCF_000956105.1 Propithecus coquereli | reverse complement strand
AATTAACATTTAATTCTAAATTAAATAATTTGTCACTTAAAAACAACATCCTTAATATTGTAATTAGACAAAAGTTTGTACAATGACCTTACGCAATCTCTCCTGGAGTAACATCTCTGGATCTGAGTAACGCGCTGGTTTGTAGCTGAATCGACGTGATGTTCTGAGGGTGGCTGCTGGGGGCCAAGGGAGGCGAATCTGGACAACAGACCCAGGGAGTAAGTTTTCATCCTCACACAGCCTCCAGGCTCTGAAATCATCGTTATCTCAGTTAACAACTTAGACTGAGTCGGGAACAAGAGTCGGTCATTGAGGATAGTGGTCAGAGTTATGGGCCCTGTGTGACCTTGAGCAAATCACCTGGGGTAAAAATGGGGTTGCAAGGATATCTGTGAGTTTGGGGGTCCCTATGATCACCCTCAGCTTTGACAATTTGCTAGACCTTCTGAGAAGATCTCAGAATTCGGAAACGCCATTATAGTCATGGTTATGATTCATCACACTGAAAAGACAAAAATTAAAATCAGGAAAAGAAAAAGGCACAAGGAGCTGGGACCAGGAGAGACCAGGCGTGAGTGAGCTTCCGGTTGTCCTCTCTCAGCAGAGTTCAACGGACAGCAGCGCTTACTCCTCCCAGCAACAACGTGTGACAACACACAGGACATACGGCCAACCAGGGAAGTTCATCCAAGCCTTGGTGTCCAGGATTTTTTAGTGGGGGTTTGGTCAGAAAGACATATCTGACCACTTGCATGGCTGACTTTAGCTGACAGCCCCTCCAGAGGGAAAAGCTGATACTGTTTGGCCCCAGACCCCTACCATAAATCACACTGTGAGATAAACTGTGCAGCATGGCCCAAGGCCCCCAGGTGAACAAAGACATTCTTATCAGCCAGGACATTCTAAGGGCTTAGAGGTTCCCACTTAGGAGCCAGGGACGAGGTCCAAACCGTTCTTTGTGCAAGGTTAATCTTTCAGTGCAGTTACCTCTTAGGGTGGTTGTGAAGGCCAGGCACGAGGAAGCATGGGGTAGGGGCCAGTCATTATAATAACAGGATTACTTTCACCTTGTTAGCAGAAGATACAAATGTAACTCCTTTCAAAGAAAAATGATAATGACAAGTCATTACTAATATTTTTTTTCTTCATGGGAGCCTCCAGCATTTTCAGCACATGACAAAATAGTCAACTTTTAGTTTTGCTTAAAGGAAGCTAGGTAGTGCTCAGAAACTATTTCAAATGAAGCCAAAAATTTCCCCTGTGGCCCCAGGCTCTTTGTCACCTCTCTCTGGTCAGTTCTCAATGCCACAACCCTGTTTGAAATGTCCAAGGCACCCTTGAGAAAACACGCGTGGCTGCTCATTAAATAATATTTATAAAATATTACAAAGTACTGGAGAGAACAAAGCCTCTTTAGAATTTGAGAACATTTATATAGAAAATGGCCTGGATGAATGGCGTGAACAAAAATTCTCTGAACAGGAATTTGGAGAAAAGAGACTTTATTTCAGTAAACAGTTTGCAAACCAGGGAGACACAGCCTTTCCAGAGGACAAAGCCCAGCCAGTTTGTTCCCTTCATCCTCCTGTTGGCCCTTGGACCTTTTCTGAGAGTCCCTAGGGGCCCTTGGAACATAGTTTGAGAATTGTAATTGAATAAATTGAATAACTATATCCCACGGGCTAAATGCCTACAAAACTGTCAAGAACCTCAACAGCTACCATTTCTGAGACATCAAGCAACATTAAGTTGATCCACCAGCAAATTCCTGGCATCACCCATTCAAGGCAGAAACAGATGTACAGTTTTGTTGTTTTTTCAAGTTAGTTTGTAATGACTCTACCACTTGCCATTTTGCGCCAGAGTAGAGGCTGCGATGAGGGGTGTGCCGGAACTAGTTTGTACCAGGTCATGAGAGCTGATTGTTACATTTTTAGGAAGTCTGCAAGCTAGGGATGCTTGAAATTGGCCATAGGGGGAGTATTTACACCATGGAAATAGGCAAATGCTACAATCAGTTGTTTTGTCCTTTGTTTTTTCCTGAGAGTCAGTTTACCAGCACACGCTGGCTGCCATTCCCGACTTCTGTAATCGTCCATGCTCTCTACTGTGTTATTGGTGTAGAAGCTGCTGTGCCTGATTCTGGCCAAAATTTTTCCTGGGACCCTTTGCCAGGGTGAGGGTCTGTTGCCCACTCTGGCCCTACCCTGCCCAGGGGCTTTCCTTTGTCTGGCATCCTGCTCCCAAAGTGACCTCATCTCCACCTGTGTCAGGCCTGTTTGATCACGGGCGTAGAGTTGAGGAAGAGGTGATGAGATTTATATGTCTGAAATGACCTCTCCTCTCCCTTACCTTGGGCAGCTTGGCTGAGAACCAGATCAGTAACAAAGGGGCCAAAGCTCTGGCGAGATCCCTCCTGGTCAACAGAAGTCTGACCTCTCTGGAGTAAGTAGGACACCAAAAGCCAAACTTCGCCATTGGGACCAGGAGAGCTGTGAGCCATCCTGGGAAGTCCCTTCCCCTCCTCTGCCATGGCTGGGTCTTATCCACCCTTCCCTGATTCTCCGGACTCAGCCCCTGGGTAGCGCCTGGTCATGATACCCTGGTTTCATCTGGAGCTGGTTCCAAGGTTTTTGGGCTCCTGTAGGAGGAGGACACAGGGAGGCCACCCCCCAGCCCACAGGCTCCCCTGGGTAGGTCAGAAGCACAGCTGAGCCCCACCCTGTGAAGCACCAGATTTGGGGCCCTGAATCTGGGGTTAGCTTATCCTCATCTCCACACCTGCCCAAGCCCACCAGCCCATCGGGTCCTGCTTCTTTCCCATCACGGGGCTGTCTTGGAAACTCCTTCCTTGTTCGCTATATAAGGATCTCTGCCTTGGTTCCACTAAACATGAAACCTTAAATCCTGACACATTCCCTCCAAAGATCATAGATGTGAAGGTCGGTGTCATTTCTGCTCCCCTTCCCTTCCCGGGAGTCAGATGAAAGAGAACACTTCTTTCTCTCTCTTCCTTCCGCCAGCCTCCGCAGTAACTCCATTGGACCACAAGGGGCCAAGGCGCTGGCAGACGCTCTGAAGATTAACCGCACTCTGACCTCTCTGAGGTACGTGTCCTGCTGCCCCCAGGAGAGGGCCCAGAAAACCCTCTCCTCAGTGACCGATAAGGTGGGAGGCGACTCAAACGGGTGGGCATGGGATGCCAGCTCCCATCCCACTGGGCACCAGGGATCTCGCATCCTAAGCCAGTTTCCAAGTTCCAGCTCTTCCCCAGTCTTCGATTGTGTGTCTGCCTGAGCAGGGGAGCAAGGAGAAGTGGGGGAGGGGTATGTAGCCATGGAGAGGCAGAATCACCCGTTAGGGAAACCTCTCGTCCTCCAGTGGGGGGATCTCCAAGGCCGTGGTGTCAAAGTTTTCCCCCGAGATGTTTTCCAGAAGTTGCCCATGGTTTGGTGTGGTTTGCGGTGTCCCATTTAGGAGCCTACGGTTGTATCCATCCTTCGTTGAGTGGGTACTGCTGTTGTGTTCTAGTTTAATTTATTTATCAAATGAAATTCACATTTTACATTTACCATTTTCAAGTGTCCAGTCTGGTGACATGTAGCACCTTCACAGTGTTGTGCAACCATCACCTCTCTCTAGTTCCAAAATGTTTTCTTCACCCCTAAAGGAGACCTTGTGCCCATAAGCAGTCACTCCCCATCCTCCCCTCCTCCCAGCCCCGGCCGCCACCAGTCTGCTTCCTGTCTCCATTGAGTTACCTGTTCTGGATATTTCATATAAATGGATCATACAGTATGTGGCCTTTTGTGTCTGTCTTCCTTCACTTAGCATAATGCTTTCAAGGTTCATCCACGTTGTAGCCTGTGTCAGTACTTCTGTCCACTTTATGGCTGAGTAACATTCCATCGTGTGGACAGACGGCAGCGTGTTTATCCATTCATCCACTGATGGACATTTGGGCTGTTTCCGCCTTTTTGGCTCCATGAATAATGCTGCTATGAACATTTGCGTCCAAGTCTTCGAGCGCCTGCTTTCAATTTTGGGGGGTGTATACCTAGGAGTGGAATTGCTGGGTCAGGTGGTAACTCCATGTTTAACCTTTTTTTTTTTT
>NW_012148285.1:2190072-2191972 GCF_000956105.1 Propithecus coquereli | reverse complement strand
AGTTGTCAGGCAAGTGCTTAGAAACCCAGGGAAAAATCTAAGCCCTGGGCAGTGGCGGGAAGGGCCAACGGTTCTCCCTTCGTGGTTGGCAGTGAGGGCACATAGCAGTCAGAACCCCTGCTCACCGTGGTCAGCTGCTGTCCCCGCTGGGCCTCTGGGGCACATGGTGGTGGCGTTCAGGCCACCTCTGAGTGCACCACTTCTTGCCTCTGCAGCCTCCAGAGCAACACGATCAGGGAGGACGGTGCCGGGTCCATGGCTGAGGCCTTGGTCTCCAACCTGACCCTCTCTGTGCTGCAGTGAGTGGACGTACCTCCTCTCGCCTCCTCGCCTCCCATTCTCGCACCTTTCTCGCCTCCCCCAAGGGCCTCTCTGCCTGTTTCCTGCAAGGAAGAATGGATGTGCCGAGGCTCTAAGGCTTTCTGATCCATCTGGATGGCCGCTTGCAAACCTGATGCTTACTGCTTTTCCAGAGAATAGGTGTTGGGGAAATAATTAAAAATAAAACCTCTTGCTAAGCCAGAAGATCCTCTCCACAAACATAGGAAAGAACACGACAGTGTTGGTATTGAATAAGCATTAAACTGACTGAACGTGTCTCACAGGCAACCTGCCCACGAGACTGCAGAGACAGAAAGAAATCTCACCCTTTCTATAGCCAAGTGGACACAGCCCATCCCACAGGCATTCTCAAGATAAAGGACAACTGTCCTCAAGCAAGAGGACCTGGCAGCACCGTTTGTCGTACATAGTTCATCCTAAATTCACCTGATAATTCGGGTGGCCATCTGTGTTCCTTTCTTCCTTTTATCCAAAGGAAAAATAAAACTTCTCGTATCTTTATGACATGCAGGTACGTAACTAGTTAATTTCCACAGAGGCAGGGAGACGGGGACTCTGTCTTTCCCTGACATTTCAAAGAGATGGCTCCAAGTCTCTTACAAGAGACATTCCTGGCTGTGAAACTGGCAAGAGGATGATTTAGCTTTTTAAAAAGATTTACATGCATCTCAAAGGGACAGAGGAAGGATCTGTAATCTCAAGTTTTCTCAAGGAAATATTCTAAGAAAAGGTGTGTGTGTGGGGGGGCGTCTCTGTCCTTTTTGGAACCAGGGAAAATTACATTTTTTTTAGATTTACATTTAGCCTCGCACAGGAGAGGCCCTGCCCTGTCTGTGCTAGGATGAGAACAGGGGTTCCCAGGCAACATCTCCCTCCACCAGATTGCATATAAGAGGAAGTAGCTTTTGAGAAGAGGAACCGAAGCGGTGGGTGTCCCTAGGGTCTCATGGTGGAGGCAGGCCGCTGGCTGGTCTGGACGGGAGGCAGATTGTTGGGTGAGGGGCCTGCGGGACTTGTCCAGGGAAGCCCCCACTTGGGAGGTTGCTGGGCATCACCTCACCCGCTGAGCTCTGCTCTCCAGCCCTCACAAGGGGGCTCCAGCTGCCTGGCCACTGACTCTTCTACGTAATAATGTCGGCCCACCAGCATCACTCTGGCAACAGTCCAGACCCTTCCAGGAGATCCCTGCCACCCTGCTGTGATAAATGGAGAGGGCACCCTGGTTACCTCTGACCTTGAACCCAGACTGTCCTTGGTCTGGGAATGGCTGTGGCCAGCTTTGCTGAAGGACGCCTCTCTCCTCACACAGCCTGCAGAAGAACACCATCGGGCCCGTGGGAGCCCAGCGGATGGCAGATGCCCTGAAGCAGAACAGGAATCTGAAGGAGCTCATGTGAGAAATGCAGAAGGGCTCAATTCACATGCTCAGTGGCTAGCACAATGACAGACCCAGCATAAGTATTTTTGAGCATGGGGAAGGATGCACGGATGGATGGTTGGATGGTTGGCTGGGTAAATGAATGGATGGGTAGATGAGTGGATGGATGGGTGGGTGGCT
>NW_012148285.1:2180652-2189499 GCF_000956105.1 Propithecus coquereli | reverse complement strand
CAATGGATGAATGGGGGTGGGTAGACAGATGGATGGTTAGGTGGGCCAGTAGATAAATGGGTGGGTGGATGGGTGAGTGAATGAATGGGTAGATGGGTGGGTGGGTAGGTGGGTGGCTGGCTGGCTGGGTCAGTGGATGGATGGATGGATGTGTGGATGGATGAATGGGTAAATAGATGAGTGGATGAATGGACGGATTGATAGATGAATGAGTGGGTGGGTAGGTAGATGGAGGTATGGGTGCAGGTTAGCTGGCTTTGGACTCCAAAGCACTGGACCGGGGAATGGAGAGCCAGATTCCCAGGACTGGGTGAGCCCCACCTTCTCAAGCTCACATTTATTGCTTTCCCAGCTTGCAGAAGAAAACAGCATTTCCTCATCATCTTCACATACAGTACCACAAACACTTCTCACTAAAGTGTTGACCCTGCCCACCCCCCTGCCCTTGCCAGAGAGTCAAGGACTTTGCTGCCTGATCTCTTGTAGACAACAGGTGGTTACCTGCAGAGACTACAGGCCAATAGGCCTCAGGCAGAACAGACTGCACTGGGCACCCTTGAGACGTGAGACACAGCCCTGCCCTGAAGGCTTCCCTGGGCCCCGATCCCCAGGCCCAGCCCTGCCTGGCTGCTGCAGGACGCCAGCTGACCTGGGTCCCATCTCTCACAGGCTCTCCAGTAACAGCATTGGCGATGGAGGCACCAAGGCCCTGGCCGAGGCCCTGAAGGTGAACCAGGGCCTGGAGAACCTGGAGTGAGTCTGCCTGACCGCCCTGCGGGGGCGGTGATTCACCCTGGGTTCTCCATGCAGCACATTCTGGGCTGGCAGTCCCGGAAAGAGGCTGCTTCCCTGCCAAAACCCCCACACCTACCTGGGCACATTCCTATCTCAGTCTCTCCTGCCCCACGCCCACCCATCAGCTCCGTTTCCCTGGACAGCAGGAGCTGGGGTTGGCTCTGGAGTTTTCAGAAAGATAAGCTCCAAATGCCCTTTGGAAGGTGGCACAGGTGGCTCAAGAGGGAGTTGGTGGCGGTGGCCTTGGTGGGGAGTAGGGGAGCTTGGTGTTGCTGCCACACTGGGGATGTTGCTGCGCCCCTCTCTCTGGGGGCTGCAGACTCAATGCCCCATGCTGAGGCCATTTGGAGCCACCCACATCAAGGCAGAGTTTGAACTTTAGAGCTCATGCTAAACCCACCTGCCCTGACCTGGCAGGGGCTAAAATGTGGGGGGATGGGAGAGTAAAGGGGGTGAGAGCAGTGTGGGTTGGCAACTCCCTGGGGTTCCCCCAACTCCCTGTTGAGCCCAGTGCCTGGATCGGGTGGCTCCCTCTGGGTCCTGGGACAGCCCCACCAAGGGTGCCCTGTCCTCTGTCTGCAGCCTGCAGAGTAATTCCATCAGTGACGCGGGAGTGGCAGCACTGATGGGGGCCCTGTGCACCAACCGGACCCTCCTCAGCCTCAAGTAAGTCCTGGCCTCCCTCTCCAACCAGGGTGTCCCTTTGACCAGGGGTCTAAAGGGACCTTGGTGCTGGGAAGCCTGTTAGGAGGAAATCTATGGCCAGGCAGGCTTCCTGGCACCCTATCCCTCTTCCTGCTCTTTTGGGGGGCAGGGGACAGCTGCAGCCCTCAGTGGGCCCGTTCTGCTGCTCTCTTCCTTGACACAAGCCCCTCAGGTGCCCCTGCATGCTTGCCAGCCTCTCTGAGGTCCTGTCTTCCTGTGCTCGTCCTCCTGGACTTCCCTGCACAGTTGATGGTCCCAAAGAGGGGACGCTTGGCTGGCCAGCCATCGAACCTGGCAGCTAGAACAGGCCCCTCACGCCTCAGCCCAGACTGCTCAGGCCCAGGGCCCACCTGAGGTTTCTTGGGCTTCAAGCAGCCCAAACACCTGGGCTTGTCTCGGCCAGAGGCCACCTCTGCCGGGTCAGCAGCTCAGGGTCTTCTCTCTTTCCTTAGCCTGCGAGAGAACTCCATTAGCCCCGAGGGAGCCCGGGCACTCGCCCACGCGCTCTGCACCAACAGCACCCTGGAGAACCTGGAGTACGTGGAGGTGGCGAGGGTGACTCCAAGGCTAGTTACGTCCGGGCCACACCAGGCAGAGCCCTCAGCACTGCCGCCATTCCACAGGGCTGGAGAAGGGCCTGGCTGGGGGAAGGTCAGCTAGGAGACCCGGCGTCGGGGGGCAACTCTGACGCAAGCCCCCACTCTCATTGTATAAATCACACGAGGATGAGCTGGTGCAACACACTGCCTCACCTCGTGGCGTGGACAAGCATGGGGGAGGGGCTCTGACGAGTGGATGTGGGGCCATGGGCGGTGTGTCCTGCAGGCAGTTCCACCATATCCTGGCTGTGCTCCCTGTCATCAGACCCACTGGGCTGAGCCTGGGACACCCCCACGGGGCTGTTGCCAGGATTCAGTACAGCAGTCCAGGTCACGTGCCTGGCAAATAAAAGTTCCCACAAATGTGAGCTCGAAAACTCTGACACTGGTGCAGGCACGACGCAGTACTTGGGGAGCAGGGGAGTGGTCTGGATTCCCTGGCTTCGTGGTCGGGCCCCACTCACTTGTTCCTGTTCCTTCTTCCCAGCCTGACGGCCAACCTCCTGCACGACCAGGGCGCCCAGGCCATCGCGGTGGCAGTGGGAGAAAACCGTGCCCTCACGTCCCTTCAGTGAGTCCATGTTCCCCCTGCCCCACCCCGTCCCCTTCTGCAGAGCTGCACGGCAACACCCAAACCGATTAGGTACAGATCAGTGTGGCCGTGGGGCACTCCCCAAAGGCCTCAGGGGCCTGCCCAGGCCCGCCCGCCTCCAGCAGTCCTGAGGCTCCACAGACAGACAAGCGTTAGGAGGTGGACGCCCACGGCCGTGCCTCAGGGCATCCTCTGCTTCAGGACGGGCCATCTGAAGAGTCCTTACTTGAGCCTGTCCCTGTGGCTACCACCAACCAGAGCATGCACGTGGCCCCTCTGGGGACCAAGCCTGAGGAGGTGGCAGAAATTCTGTCACTGCCTGGGCCACCCAGTCACGTGCATCTGTTTCTGCCCAGCCTGCAGTGGAACTTCATCCAGGCCGGCGCTGCCAAGGCCCTGGGACAAGCACTACAGCTCAACAGGAGCCTGACCAGCTTGGAGTGAGTACGGTGTCCCCAGGGGCTGTGCGGAGCGGGGATCTGGAAACCTGGTGCTGCCAGGCACAGGGCCCAGACAAGTGGCCTTTGGCACACAGCCACCTTTTTCCTAAGGCCAGTGGGCACATTTCAGTCCTCACATGCTTTTTAAAATATGTATATATTTTGTGTATATATATTTATATATATGTGTGTATATATATATTTATAAATAGCTTTATTGGGATATAAATCCACCCAGTTAAAGTATAAAATTCACTGGTTTTTAGTATATTCATTTACGCAACCATCACCACAATCAGTTTTAGAACATTTCCATCACCCCAAAAGAAACCCCGTACCCATTAGCACTCACTGTCCATTCTCCCCTCCCCCACCCTCACAACCACTAATCATCTGTCTCTGTGGGTTTTCCTATTCTGGACATTTCATATAAATGGCATCATATGTGTTCTTTTGTGACTGACGTCTTTCACTTAGAATGTTTTCAAGGTTCGTCCAGGTCGTACCCTGTTTCAGTACTTTTTTATACGGCTGACACATTGCCACTGTGTGGAGACACATTTTACTTATCCATTCATCAGTCAATGGATACTTTTCGGCTGCCAGGACTAATGCTGCTACGAACGTTAGTGTCTGTGTGTACATGAGCTTTCATTTCTCTTGGGTAGATACACCTGGGAGTGGAATTGCCGGGTCACGTGGTCATGCCCGGTTTCGTCTTTTGAGCCTCACCTGCTTTTCACCTGACCACGGTTTCTTCTCCTTCGGCTTGCAGGACATCCCCTCCCTGGCTGGCCCTCCTCACTCTGCTTCTCTGTCTGACTCCTCAGTGCTGGGGTTCCACAGGGTTCTGTCCTATGCCATCTTCCCTGGGATGACATCTCTCTTCTGGGAGCTCTCCTCTTCTCCCAGGGCTCCAATGACCTCCCCCGAGCTGCAGACCCCTGCATCCGAGCCCCTGCACACCTCCCCTCGGGAGTCTCACAGGTACTGCAGTCGCCGGCATTCTCTCCCCGACAGGCCTGCTTCTTGGTTCCCCATCTCACAAATGGAACCAACTGTGCAAGCTGGACACATCGCCTCTGCTCTCACCTCCCAGTACCCATTCATCTCCAAGTCCCGGCCCTTCCCCTCCCACCCACCTACTTCCTTCCACCCCCACTGCCACCACCCAGGCCATAGGCACCACTCACTTGCATCCTGTGGCAGCCTCCACGCCAGTCCGTCCTCTCTCACGCTGCCGGCCAGAGACCTTTCCAGAACGTGAATGTCCCTGTCCTGGGTGCCCAGCGCCTGCAGAGTGAAGCACAGCCCGAGTCTGGCTTACGAGGCCGCTTCAGAACTGCTTCCTTTGCACCTCCTGAGCCTCGTATCTCACTACTCCAGGAGCACGGCTCCATCTGTCTGGGTTCCTTAGATGTACCAGGCCCTCTCCCCCGTCATCCTCTGGGCTTTGGTTCAGACCTGTTTCTGGGCAGCCTTCTGTAACCACACCGGGGTCGGAGACCACACTGATGATCTTCCCTGCAGCCTGCACCTGACCTGTTGTAACTGCTCATTTAATCACGTCTCCCCACTGAGTGGGCAACGGTGCCTGCTGCCTGCACAGCACCCAGCACACACAGTCTCAGATGTTTGCTAAAATCACGAATGGAAACCGCTCCCTTAAACATGCCAAAGTCCACACGAACTAGACTCAATCGATTATTTACTGCTCCAGGCCAGCTATTTTCCTCCAATTTGGGAAAGGGGGGAAGATATAAAACCCTGAGTAGTACAAATAACCCAGGAATCGAGGGCTTTAATTTTCTGGTTGGCTTTGAAAAGCATACCCTGTTTTTCTCCCAAGTCCCTGTTTTCCCTATTTTCCATGTGTCCCTTTTCTGCTTGCCTCTGACGGTTCAGACTCATGCAGCCCCCAAACCCTCTGTGTGTCAGTTGTGAGGCCATGGGCTGTAACGGCCGTACAGGAGGGGTAGTTATCCCGGGGAGACCCTGGGAGCGTATGTCTGTGGTGTGTGTAGTCAAATCTGGAAGGTCCAAGCCCAGCAGGTCCTTGCTAGGATGCTCCTGGCACCCCGTGTGCCTGGAAAGGTCATGCTCTGTGTCCAGTTTACAGGAGAATGTCATCGGGGACGAGGGAGCATCTGCAGTGGCCAGCGCGCTGAAGGCAAACACGGCCCTCACTGCTCTCTAGTAAGTGCTTGTGCACGGCGGCCTAGGAAGCCAGCCCCTTCACCATCCTTTCATGCTAAACATGGTTTTGTTTGCAAGTCAAGGAAGGTGTGTTTGACTTCCCTAATATTATAGGAAATATTAATATTAGCAATTGGGAAATCAAACACCTACATAGTAATAATTAGGGGTACAGTGAGCATTCTCCCCCAACCTTCCCAGGAGACCTCTGTTTCCTGTGTCCTTAGCATCCAGATCTGTCTTAGGCGTCAGCGTAGGCAGGAGCTGCAGCGTTTGGACAGGTCGCTGGCCAACCACGCCCAGTGCTATTTCTCCACTTCCAGCCCTACGTCGAGGAGTGCCGACAGTGAGGGGAGAGTCTGGAGGGTGCGGGGCTCAGGGCGGGCGCAGGGGTTGGGGGGCCGCCCAGCTGACCGCACCGCCCCTCAGTCTGCAGGTGGCTTCCATCGGCGCCCCCGGGGCCCAGGCGCTGGGGGAGGCCCTGGCTGTGAACAGAACCTTGGAGATTCTCGAGTGGGTATTCCATTCTGCCGCTACATCTTTTGACCAAGGAAACCAAGCTGTTGATTTGAAATGGATCCAGGAAAAAACCAGTTTACGTGGCAACTCAAATCATTTTAATGATCTCATTCCGATCAAGCAGGCCCAGCCTCCGTGTTCCCATCTCACACCCTTTCCCAGAGTCACCGTCGTTTGCCGTCCTCTCAAGTTCCTGCTCTCCCACTTGGCCTTGCCCAGGCTGATCCTGTCTGGAGGCCCTGGGGGGGGCCCCTGGCCACCGATCTTGTTCTCTGAGACCAACTCCTAGGGTGGGGGCTCGGTGTGTCCTTGTCATCCCTGCTCTTGCTGAGGGCCCTGGGACCTGTGCCTGGGGTTCTGCCTCTCCTGCCTCGGCCCAGGTTTCCGTCTGGAATGGGAGGACGAGGGCCCCAACAAGACACTGAGGCTGGGCCAGCCTCCCCCTTCCCGTGTGCCCTGCTCCCTGGAGCCCAGCTTTGTTCTGTCCCGGGGGAGTGAGGAAGCAGCAACCCTAACCCCTGTGACTGTGAAGTCTGTTTCCACCACCAAGTAGCCCCACACCCACCTGAAGAGGTGTCGTTATCACCTCTCGGCCTGTTGCCTTTCCTTAGGTTTCCTGTTTTTCCTGACAGCTTGAGAGGAAACTCCATTGGGGTGGCTGGAGCCAAAGCCCTGGCGAGTGCTCTGAAGGTCAATTCAAGTCTCCGAAGACTCAAGTAAGTGGTTGTAGAGACCAGCCGGCGTCCCAGGGCAGCAAACTTCTCTGCTGGGTCTTCCTCCGGAGGATAAAATGCTCATCTCCTCTGTAGCTACTTCCTTCTGAATGTATAATAAATCATTCCCACTATTCTGATCAGTATAATCCACATCCCATTGCAGTTAGGTCTGTTTATTCTGCTTAAGTCAGAAGTCAGTCACTTAACATCTGCATTTCGGTCTTACATCCTCCATGGCATTTGGGTGGGACAACCTGGCTACCTATAGACGCCAGTCTCAAGGGTCAACTGCCACCTAGCGGTTGCCATGATGCCTATGGACAAACCAGCCCCAGAACTGCTGGTCCCCTTTGCTGCCCCCACAAGACAACGCAGTGTTGCTTTCTCGGGTGTCTCCATCTTCTCTGCCTAGTCTTCAAGAGAATTCTCTGGGCATGGACGGGGCAATATGCATCGCCACTGCACTGTCTGGAAACCACCAGCTCCAGCACATCAAGTGAGTGGGGCTTGGCAGCTTCTGCCCCTCCCGCTCACCCTCAGAACTGCTCTCAGGTCAGGCCCTGCCTTTGCCCAATTCCAGGAGCCAGCTGACCCCTAGGCCCCTCAGCAGCTCTTCAGGGAAACTCGGTCTAAGAGGGAGCCACCCTGAGCCTTGTCCGTGGAGGGGTCCTGGAAGCAGAGTCCTGCCCTTTCGACAGTGCTGGTCCGCTCTGCGAGGGAGAACCTGCAGGCTCCGAGCCTTGCCCTAACCCTTCTCTTCCAGTCTCCAGGGAAACCACATCGGGGAATCTGGTGCCAGAATGATCTCGGAGGCTATCAAGACAAATGCTCCCACGTGCACTGTTGAAATGTGAGCAAAACGAGTTCCTCGTGGACCAAGCAGGAGGACACTCAGCTGGAAGCTTTCAAACCAAAAGACCCATCGCTGCCAGGCCTTCCTGAGATTTGGGAGTGACGCTGACCCAGCACAAGAGCTGTTCTCCTGCACAGAGGAAGGAAAGGTGCTACCCAAGGAGGCCGTGAGCACCTCCACTGGTCCAAGACCAGTCCAGCAGGGGAAGGTGCACACTCTGCTACAGCACAGAGAAGGGAAAAGGCTGGCACTCAGGGACACAGGCCTGAGCAGTGTAGGAAGCTGGTTCTAGCTTATTTATACCCTAAGGTCTTCATATGCCCGCAACTTTAAAAAATTTTTATTACCATCCTTTTCCACTCACCTGGTTCAAATCATCCCACTCTGAAACGAGTTGCCATCCACAAGTCCATTATCAGTTTTTTTTTTATTTTTTTTAGAGACAGAGTCTCACTTCAACTCTGTCGCCCAGGCTAGAGTGCCGTGGCGTCAGCCTAGCTCACTGCAACCTCAAACTCCTGGGCTCAAGCGATCCTCCTGCCTCAGCCTCCTGAGTATCTGGGACTACAGGCGTGAGGCACCACGCCCAGTCCCAAAGTCAGTTAACCAGAAGGAGGAGGATGATTTAGAAGCAGGTGGAACAATTAAACACCCTGTGCAGCTGCTGCCTATATTTGTGGATGTGTTATTTGTAGCTTGGGTTGGGCTTCTGGGTTAAAACCCAGTAGAAGAAAGCATATGCCAAAGAGAAATATATTTGTATGTTTTTTCAAGATATAAGTCAAGTCAGACTGAGGTAAACCAAATCTATAACATCCAGGAAGACGCAGCGACTCTTCTGCGTCTCTGAAGCCATGCGTCTAGGGTGGTCAGCAGGGCTCCCAACACACTGATCTCTCTCAGCTTTTTGTTTACAGTATGGCACGCCTCAAATTACCAGTAAATTAACTGAAGGCTGAGTGTTTTTTTAAAAAAGGGTAATCTCATACATAAAATTTAGGAAAAGAGAGAAAAAAGCCAAGATGACATGTATCATAACTTGTGAACTTTTCTTGAATAAGTATTTATGTGCAAATAAAATAATTATGCTGTTATAATTGTTTTCAAGTAAAACTTATTTAATATAAAAATATCGTACTAAATGCATTTATTACAAGATAAGTTACTTCAGGAGTTTTCTGACTTTATAATTGTAAAATAAATGAAAACGGCTGCATGCTTTTAACATTAAGAAAACCAACTCCACCTGTCACTTCTCATTTCACAGCAGGGAAATCCTAGCGCTATGCTACATAATTCAATTCTGGTTTATTTTTTTTTTTTGAGACAGAGTCTTGCTTTGTTGCCCTGGCTAGAGTGAGTGCCGTGGCGTCTAGCTCACAGCAACTTCAAACTCCTAGGCTCAAGCGATCCTTCTGCCTCAGCCTCCCGA
>NW_012148285.1:2148830-2178082 GCF_000956105.1 Propithecus coquereli | reverse complement strand
TGGGCTCAAGCAATCCTACTGTCTCAGCCTCCCGAGTAGCTGGGACCACAGGCACGCGCCACCATGCCCGGCTAATTTTTTCTACATATATTTTTAGCTGTCCAATGAATTTCTTTCCATTTTTTGGTAGAGACGGGGTCTCGCTCTTGCTCAGGCTGGTCTCGAACTCCTGAGCTCAGAACGATCCGCCTGCCTCGGCCTTCCAGAGTGCTAGGATTACAGGCGTGAGCCACCGCGCCCAGCCGCATCACCCCTTCTTCCTTGAAATCCATCTTCTCTGCCCCCAGGGCCCTTCCTGCAGTCTAGGTGCCCCCTCACTGCTTGGTCTCCCTGGCCTGACCCTGTCCTCCCCTGACCAGTGCAGGGGCAGCTCAAGACTTGGGGTTTCTCTCTTCTCTTTCTTCTGTCTCTCCCTAAGCAAACACATCTATCCTTGTGGCTCACATACCATCTAAATAGGGTCAGCTCTCAAAATTCTATCTCCAGCCCAGACCTGTCCCTTGAACTCCAGACTTGAATTCTGACCAGCTACTCAACAGTGGCATGTGGATGTCTACCCAGCAACTCACACTCAGAATGTGCAAAACCAAATTCTTGATCTGCCCTTAAGCCCCTTCTTCAAGTCGGCCCCAGCTCAGGAAATGAAAACTCTGCTTTCAGTTGATTAGACCACAACCGAAGCATCCTTCATTTCTTTCCCTAACACCTCACGTCCAACCAGTTAACAAAACCTGATGGTTCTAACCCTAGAAACATATCCAGAATCTGACCACTTCCCACCCTCTGCTGCCATACCTTAGGCTAAGCCACTATCACCTGTGACCTACACAACTACAATCGCCTCCTAACTAGTTTCTCTCAAAGGTGGGTCAGCTCTTGGCCATTCTGGGCTCACAATTCTCTAGTGCCTTCCTGTCACACTAGAGGGAACACAGAGTCATCGCGTCCTGCGAACCCCTCTCTCCTCCTGCACCCAGTTCACTCCACCTCAACCCTGTGGCTCCCTCCTTTCACTCAGGCCTCTGCCCAAACACCCCCAAATCGGAGGTCTCCCAGCCACGCCAAAGATATCGTTCCCAGTCCCCTGTACCTGTTTATTTCTCGTCTAACACTCACGCCCTGATGTGTGTGCTCCACCGCTACTGTCCGAACCTGTGTGAGCAGGGCCCGTTTCTACTCCCTGCTGTGTTCCCCACCATCGGTAACAGTCCCTGGCACGTGACAGGCACTCGACAGATACCTGCTGAGTGACTGAGCAAACACGTGAAGGACGAATCCTGTGCCTGGGAGGATGCATGAACACGGCCTGCTTGATACCAATAGCAACGAAAAGGCACAGAGATCTAAGCTGCAACTAACAGTTCACTCCGAGAAGCGTGAAAGCAAATCCTAAGGGATGAGGCCGGATGGCGCTTTCCAAGCCCCACCAGCTCCCAAGCCAGACTCTACTTCCATCTTAGATGGATACGATGGATGGATAGAAGCTATTTAACCATCCATGCTCTACTTTGTTAAAAAAAAAAAAATATTTTTGAGGTGGTCTCTCTGCTTGTTTACAGACCATCTCCTATGAATTCAAGGCCTGATCTTCTCTGTGCACCCTGCTCAGCAACCCGAGTGACTGCTCCCTCCTGTGAATTTCTGTAACAGTGCGCACCGTGGGTAAGTGAATCTTTGCACAAGAACATAAGGCCCTGTTTCTGTCTCTATGTGGCCACTACTGCCATGCCTCCAGCATCCACCTGCCGCAGATGAGACAGGTCTCAGCCTAGCTCCCCTGCACCATGTGGGCTGAGTAGCACACAGGACTGCAATAAAGAACGAAGTCCGAGTGACAGACAGTGCAGTCCTGATGACCTGATGTCGCCAAGGACCCCTGGTCTCCCCTCTGGTTAAGTCCTCTAGTCAGTTATCCACCCAACAAAGCTCAAGGCACCAGCAGCCTGATGTCTCGCCCTCTTGCCCAGCCTCCCTGAGCCCCTGGACTGGGGAGAGTGCTGTTTCCACGTTCCTTGCCCAGAATGGAGCAGAAGAGAGGCCTGGTCCTCCTGCCCACAGCGGGCAGCATTATCCCTTCATTTCTAGGTTCTGGTGCCTGATAAGCCCCCAGCCACAGTTTTTCTCATCTCTTGGGTCAGTGCTCTTGCCTCTCCTTCGCATGGGACCTTTAGTTGATTCCATCCCGCACTGTGATCCACTCTAAGTGGCTTCCTGCCCAGGAGAGAGGAAGCATCACTCCTGGGGAAAGGCCCTCTGCTGGCCCTCAGCAGGCTGACACACACCAAGCGGATGAGGCAAAAAAGAAACCAACCTGCTTCTTGGAGCTGGAAGTCTTGCATTTACCTAAGAGAGCTGGTGCTGCTTCCATCTTTGGAAAGCAAGAATGGAAAGAACAGTGAGAAGGCAAAAAAAGTAGAACAAGCACAATATTTGAAAAGAAATGAGCCATCCACAAGCAAAGAAAAGAGTCCAGCACCTTAGGAGGCCAAACTCTGCCATAAATCAAGCGGTAGGCTAGGCTGAGAACGGACAGTGCCCTGGCTGCTGGCAGCAACTCAGCTGGTCTAGTCTATGAGGACAGCCTGAGAGCAGAAAGCACAGAACCACTATAGGGAGTTGGTCAGGACTCACATCATCATCAGAGTCTCCACCTTGCATTGTGCCCATGACTCGTTTGCCGGGTCCTCCTGAGAACAAAAGCATAAAGAAATCATAAAAACGTTGGGAAATAAGGCAGGAAATAGCATTCAAGATTTGCCTTCCCTTAGAAAATTGGGAAGAAGAATTACACCAAAAAATTTACTTAGGTAGCATCCAACTAATCAGAACTGTCAACAAACGGTAATAGATTTTCTGCATTTCCACTTGAGAAAAAGAAACAGACAACAAAATATAAGTGCAAATCATGAATTACAAAAATAAACATGCATCTTGTAACTGTTTCAAAGAAAAATCATTGAACCCCATTACTAGCTGACATGCAGTACAACTGGTATGCTATCTGTTGAAAAAGAAATATATTCTCCCTTGGACTTGGATCTCTGAGCTTCAAACAGAAAAAATTAAAAAAACATGTTAAGTACAACATTAGTTCCTCTTTCAAACACCATCATTATCTAAGGGATTCTCTCTTCCTTCTTTGCAAGTCAATAAAGACTGGATGTGATTTCTGCAAAAACTCAGCTGTCCTTTACCAGGGGCAGGGTGGAGGGGGCACAGAGAACTGGACCCATAGCCTAAAGCTGAGAAAGGAGTGACCCTGACTGCAGGTCCCGGCTTTGGGAGAAAGGCAGCACAGAGAGAAGCTAGCTCAGGATAGACCTGGAGACAGATGACTGGGCACTCTTTACAGAAACTTGCCCTTGGTCAGACAAAATGCAAAATCTTGTGTTGTCTGAAGTCCTTATTTATAGTTTTCGGAAATGGACTGTGTGATTTTACTCTGCAGGCTAAACGGTCAGCAGAATTTAGGAGAACCAGTGCTTTTACTAGGTTATACTGAGCCAATCGCACACCTTTTTATTGCCCTGGCTCCTATCCATCAAATGGGAATCGCAATTCATAACCTCTGCCATGAAGCTTTTTAAAAGTAAAAGGAGGCCGGTTGCGGTGGCTCACGCCTGTAATCCTAGCACTCTGGGAGGCCGAGTCGCGTGGATCGTTCAAGGTCAGGAGTTCGAGACCAGCCTGACCAAGAGCGAGACCCCGTCTCTACTAAAAAATAGAAAGAAATGATCTAGACAACTAAAAATATTATATATAGAAAAAATTAGCCGGGCATGGTGGCGCATGCCTGTAGTCCCAGCTACTTGGGAGGCTGAGGCAGTAGGATCTCCTGAGCCCAAGAGTGTGAGGTTGCTGTGAGCTAGGCTGATGCCACGGCACTCACTCTAGCCCGGGCAACAGAGTGAGATTCTGTCTCAAAAAAAAAAAGTAAAAGGAAACCAGAGCATCTAATTATCCTATGAAAAAAGTAAAATGTCATCAATGGAGATAGCTGAGCCTAGAACAAGTGAAAGCAGTTAATAACAAAAGCTAATGTAAATGATGAAAGAAAGATGATTTTACTCCTTAAATTTTTATATATGATAAAAATGCAACTGTGCTCCAAACATTAACAGATGGTAGGTAAGAAATGTTTTTAAAGGCAAATATAGGGCAATTTAGCAGTATCTATCAAAATACAAATGTACAGGACCTTTGACTAAAGAATTCCACTTCTAATGACGCAACCTAAAGAAATACTTGCAGATATGCAGAGAGATGTATATACCAGGGAAAGAGTGGAAATAAATATCCACATGAGAACGGCCAAGTAAATTATGGGTACGGTCATGCTATGGAGTATGATACAGCCATTAAAAAGAATGAAGCAAAACTACATTTTACTGACATGAGAAGAGTTCCACTGTATGTAATTTTAAAAAACAAAAGCAAGTTGCAGGCCGGGCGCGGTGGCTCACGCCTGTAATCCTAGCTCTCTGGGAGGCCGAGGCGGGCGGACTGTTTGAGCTCAGGAGTTCGAGACCAGCCTGAGCAAGAGCGAGACCCCGTCTCTACTAAAATTACAAAGAAATTAATTGGACAACTAAAAATATATAGAAAAAATTAGCCGGGCATGGTGGCACATGCCTGTAGTCCCAGCTACTCGGGAGGCTGAGGCAGAGGATTGCTTGAGCCCAGGAGTTGGAGGTTGCTGTGAGCTAGGATGACACCATGGCACTCTAGCCCGGGCAACACAGTGAGACTCTGTCTCAAAAAAAAAAAAAAAAGCAAGTTGCAGAACCATATGTACAATCTGGTTCCATTTAGGTTAAAAAAATTTTCAGGCAGGCTAGGTGCGGTGGCTCATACCTGTAATCCTAGCACTCTAGGAGGCCGAGGCGGGAGGATCGCCTGAGCTCAGGAGTTCGAGACCAGCCTGAGCAAGAGTGAGATCCCGTCTCTACTAAAAATAGAAAAAATTAGCCGGGCATGGTGGCGCATGCCTGTAGTCCCAGCTACCCGGGAGGCTGAGGCATGAGGATCGCTTGAGCCCAGGAGTTTGAGGTTGCTGTGAGCTAGGCTGACACCATGGCACTCTAGCCTGGGCAACAGAGTGAGACTCTGTCTCAAAAAAAAAAAAAATTCAGGTGATCTTTGTATCTATGTTTGATTGTATGTGCATGGGTATGTATGTGCATGTGTGTGTGCATGGGTGTGCATATGTGCATGTGTGTATGCATATGTATATATACAGAAAGGCAATTTGTAAGGATACCCCCTCCCACAGCCACTAGCCGTGACTGCTCTAGGGTGGGAGTGGGACATGAGGAAGACCCCAGGGGCATTCCCGTTTGCTCTACAAATTTTGTTGTTTGTATCTTTTTTTTTTAATGGATGGGGTCTCACCATGTTTCCCAGGCTGGAGTGCAGTAGCTGTTCACAGGTGTGATTATAACACACTACATCCCTGAACCCCTGGGCTCAAGCGATCCTCCCGCCTCAGCCTCCCAAGTAGCTGGGACTGCAGGTGCTCCACTACACTTGGCTTTGTTGTTTGAATCTTTTGCAGTGAGAAAGAAATTAGAAAAATATTTTATTTTATTTTATTTATTTATATTTTGTTTTAGAAAAAAATTTTTTTAAAGGCAGAGATGGTCACAAAAGTGCCTCCATCATGCATTAATTCGTGGGCATAAGGGATATAATTGCACTGAGATCAGTTTAGGACCCAAAAAGGGTTAGATTATATAGCTCAGTGGCAGAGGCAATGTGTTCCCATGGCCTCTGTGAGAAGCCCCAAGTCACAAGTATCAATCGGCTACTCTCAGGACCACAGGTCAGGGTATTAGCAGCAAAAACGACCACTGAGCAGTTTAAGGGCCAAATCTTGATAAACAACAGGGCAGGATAAACCTGGAGCAGGAAGTACTCCCAGGGCCATTCACAGTGTGCTTGTGACCCTTAATACTAAGCAGCCCTGACCCAGTTCTGGCCATGGTATTCTGTGAGCAGGGCACAGGAGGAGGGTGAGTGAAAGAGGCCGTGGTACCTTGCATGAGTACTTCCATGGCTGTCCGTGGCTTGGACAGCTGCCTCTCTTCCAATTCACTGTCGGATTCGTCATCCTCCTGGATGTCTATGTCTGAGCCATTGTTACCTGGCAGGAACACAAGTAGACAAACAGAAGAGTGGCTCTGTCATTACAACTGAAACAGCTTCTGTCCAGTAAGGCTTGTGCACAAAAGTCATTTACATGTAGGCTTTCTTTTGATGCATTAGATTTTATGAGACTCTGGATTTGCCTGTAGATACTTAGTGAAGAGTAAATGCAGACGATGATGGGCTATGTTTTTTTTTTTTAAATCAATTTTCCAAAACAAGAAAAAAGTTGGTCAGACGTATTAGTTACAAACATTATTATAGTCTGTAAGAATTTTTAAAATTAACTAGCTAGCTGTCAAGGTAGCTGGATGTGCTTGGTTAGTTTGGGGGAAAAAAACATTTTTTTTTTTTTTTTGAGACAGAATCTGACTCTCTTGCCCGGGCTAGAGTGCTGTGGTGTCAGCCTAGCTCATAGCAACCTCAAACTCTGGGCTCAAGGGATCCTCCTGCCTCGGCCTCCCGAGTAGCTGGGACTACAGGCACGCACCACCATGCCCGGCTAATTTTTTCTATTTTTAGTTGTTTGGCTCATTTCTTTCTATTTATAGTAGAGACGGGGTCTCGCTCTTGCTCAGGCTGGTCTTGAATTCCTGAGCTCAAGCAATCCTCCTGCCTCGGCCTCCCAGAGTGCTAGGATTACAGGCGTGAGCCACTGCGCCCAGCTGAAAAAAACCATTCTTTGTTCAATGATAGGCTGTGTTACCAGAACTCAAGCTTCTAGATCATAACAAATGAGGAGGTGGAGCCTGCTAAAGAGGTAATAAAACAAGACCATAACGAAACAAGACTGGAGGCAAGGGGCCAGGCTAGGAATGGCATGAGTGGGGCTGTCCTCAGAGAGATGGTGACGTTAGTGACCAGCAATGAAAACTGGTACACATGATACTGTCCACTGGGGAAAATTCCATCATAAATATATATATTTTAAAAGGTCGTTTTCAGTGCAACAGCTCTTTATATTAATTTTTATTTTCTTTCTTTTCTTTTCTTTTTTTTTTTAGAGACAAGGTTTTTGCTCCATCACACAGGCTGGAGTGCAGTGGCATGATCATAGCCCACTGCAACCTCAAACTCCTGGGCTCAAGTGACCCTCCTGCCTCAGCCTCCCAAAGTGCTGGGATTATAAGCATGAGCCACCGCGCCCAGCCTATATTAATTTCTTAAATACTTTTTTTGAGTCTTGTGCCTGCAGGTGGAATATTCCCTAAAGCGAACTTACAGAAGGAGAGTTTCCAAAGTGTGGGGGGTTGGGGATGCTTTTACTGCCTGGCATCTGACATATCTGCACCCAGGGAGCCAAGCAGGTTTTAGGGAAATGGAATTGGAGGAGTCTGCAGTTGCTATGCTGATTACTGACTCAGAAGTTAGTTTGGAAGTATAGTAATCGCTAGTCAACCAAGGCCAGGCATGGTGGCTCATGCCTGCGTATCCCAGCACTTTGGGAGGCCAAGGCAGGAGGATTGTGTGAGCCCAGGAGTTGAAGGTTACAGTGAGCTATTATTTTGCCACTGTACTCTAGCCTGGGTGACAAAGCACGGGCCTATCTCTAAAAAAAAAGAGACTTTTCTTTGCCCCTGCTATAAGACGGATAGAATGGTAGCTAACTCTAGCTGGGTGCTGAGGGAGGGTTTGATTTCTGCTCTCTTTAGCCCTGGAGAGAAGAGCTGTGCTCTATAGTACAGAAGGGGCAAACCTGGGAGCTGGAGAGGCCATAATAGCACCCTTCAAGGGCTTCAACACAATTAATTTGAAAACCACTATTTCCAAAAGTCTTTACAGATAATATGATTAAGTAGTAACATAAATTAATAACTACAAAATGAAATCACTATTCAGCTTAGTTCACTTTTTACTTCATCCAGCATAATTATGACATTAAATCCTTACCCCATGCAATGCAAATCAAATGATACAATGAATTTTAAAATGAAATACATGCCTCTCAGGCTCGATAAGATCTTTTTCTGACAGCTCAAACCAATACAGACTGAGAAATGAGCAGGTAAGCTAAAGTTAATGGCTATGTGTCTCCCCAAAAATGTGCTGGAAACTGAATCCCCTGTACAATGGTATTGGGATGTGGGGCCTAACGGGAGGCCTTAGGTCATGAGGGTGGAGCCCTCATGAATGGACTGATGCTGATTATAAAAGGGCCTGAGGCTGCAAGTTTGATCTTTTGCTCTCTCTCTCCCTCCCTTTGCCCTTCTGCCATGGGATGGCACAGCAAAAAGGCCCTTGCTAGATGGCAGCCGCTTGATCTTGGACTTGCCAGCCTCCAGAACCATGACTCAGTAAGTTTCTGTTTATAATGATAATAATCTAATATTAACATTATATAATACACACATATTATATACATATGTGTATATATACACACATACACACGCAGTCAGCCCTCTGTATTTGTGGATTCAACATCCATGGATTCAGCCAATCACAGATCAAAAATATTCAGAAAACAAAAAAATTCCACAAAGTTCCAAAAAGTGAAATTAGAATTTGCCACATGCCAAGTATATGTTGAATCCACATGAATGAAGTGATGTGTAGGCACCATATTAGGTATTTTATGTAATCTAGAGATGATTTAAAGTATATGGGAAGGGGGAGCAAAAATAATAAAGTATATGGGAAGATATGCATAGATATATGCAAATACTATGCCATTTTATATAAAGGGCTTGAATATCCAGGGATTTCTGTATCCACAGGGAGTCCTGGTACCAATCCCCCCCAGATACTGAGGGACAACACTACACATAAAATATACACGTAAAATATATAATTACTCACTCTCAGGTATTGTTATAGCAGCACAAAACACACTAAGACATCAGTGCAGGCTGATAACAAGTTGTCAGTGACATATCAGAATTAAGTATGGCTGGCCGGGCGCGGTGGCTCACACCTGTAATCCTAGCACTCTAGGAGGCCGAGGCGGGAGGACTGCTTGAGCTCAGGAGTTTGAGACCAGCCTGAGCAAGAAGAGCAAGACCCTGTCTTTATTAAAAATAGAAAAAAGTAGCCAGGCGTGGTGGCACATGCCTGTAGTCCTAGCTACTTGGGAGGCTGAGGAGGGAGGATCCCTTGAGCCCAGGAGTTCGAGGTTGCTGTGAGCTAGGTGGATGCCACAGCACTCTAGCCTGGGTAAAACAGAGCAAGACTCTGTCTCAAAAAAAAAAAAAAAAAAAAGAAGATGAAAAGAATACAAATATTTTTTTAAATATGTAAAATTTTCAAGGCTAAAAATGTCATCCAGAATAGACACCTCTGTCTACAAAGTATGGCCTTACTTCCACTCTTGAGCAGTCGTTTTTCTTCTTCCTTTAGCTTGTTCTGCATCAGACGGAGAGTATTTTCAGCTTCCTGTGTGAAAATAAAAATAAGATTCAGAAGAGATGACCCTTCTGTGGACCATTTCTACTCTTCTTCACCATTGCGTAAGTGCTACTACATTTGTGATACAGAACAAGAAAAGATCCAACCTCAAGGAAGGGGAAGAGAACTAACATTGCCTAAGCAACTCTAGGGTCCCGAAACTTGGCACCCTTTCTCTCTGAGGTCACCAGCGGCCCTGTCACACTTCCCTGCCTCTGAGGAGAACCAAATGACACAGTTAAATGCCCACTGTGTGTGCCTGCAACAGCTGTGGACAAAGAACAGATGCACATAACTTTGGGACAGTGACAGACCTCTTGCTTTCAGAAGAACAAAGCATGGATTTTAAAATTGTTCTGCCCTGCACTGCCTTCAAATTCCAGTCTTGAAAGATGCTAAATGGTGGGGCAGGTCAGATGAGAAGAGAAAGAAAGAAATACTAGTCTTAATTCCTGTGATGGGGCCGGGAGGAGGTAACATTTATAAAATGCGGCCCTGATTATTGTCAAGAGGGAGAACCGGAGAGGAAACCAGCTTTTAAAATTGTGCTGTTGTTCTAAACATTAAAAAGAAATCATTGTGTTTCAGGCATGGGATATTTCAAGGGAGCAGGTATTAAGGACAGAGAGTAGGAGCAAGTGTAGGGGAAAAGGAGGATAAATACCTGCTGAAGGCAGGCTAGCAAAGGCGCATCCTCAGCAGTGACTCGGGCACCTACTCGCCATCCTGAGCCATATTCTTCGCTATGTTCTCTGAACCCAGGGTGGCCCCAGATGATACAACAAAACGGTCAAAGTTTCTTTTCACTGGCCCTTTACTGTCCTTCCCAGGTATGCAATGTTTAAAATGTCCTAAACTCCAGGCTCTTCCTGTTGCCCTCAAAAGGTGCCTGTCCTGTACCCTGTTTCTCCATGGCCTGCCTCTCTGCCACAGAGTAATGCTAGTGACAAGTTACTCTCAAGATGACGTTCGTCCATACGAATGTGTTGGTTACTCCCAGTCAGCCCTCCTGGACAAGAAAACAGCCCTGGCTTATCCAAACGCCCAGGTTTGTAAGAAGTCCGGCACAACCTTACTACCAAAAGCTGTCAAGGACAGTGTGAGAAAGGGAGATAGTAGACCAATTTTGTCATGAATATGTACTCTAAACGACCATTCTCGGGTTAAGCCTAAATATCCCAAGAGACAAGGGAAATTCAAAAAGTGATTATAACTTGGTCCAATGTTCTTTGTTCTGAATTCCACATTTGTGAACTCACGCTGGAATCTGAAATTCTCTTCCCTAAATGGCCTTACCTACTGGGCTGAAAGGAACTGCAAACAGCTGGTCAGGTTCTGGGTTACACATGTTTCCCACAAGCAATAAACTGCCACTCCTCTTCACAGAGCAGTCTCCAGTGAGCTAGCTTATGATTCAATTAACCAAGGCTTGAAAATCTTTACATGAACTGACCAAGCAAGTTTTTAGATCTGTACTCAAGACCATTTACGTAATTTGGGGGGATCAATGCAAAATAAAATGCACTTTAAAATGATTACAAATTTCAGGACAGTAACAGCAGAGCATGGAAGTAAGCATAGGCCCTTCTAAGGGCAGAATCTAACGTGACTGCACAGGTCACGTGTCGCCCTGTCCGTACTCCTAATTGACTAACCCCCGATGAAAACATAACACCAAAGAGTGGCGGCTGGGCGCTGTGGCTCACACCTGTAATCCCAGTGCTTCGGGAAGCTGAGGCAGGAGGATCGTTTGAGCCTAGAAATTTGAGACCAGCCTGAGCAATACAGTGAGACTCCATCTCTACAAAAAAATAAGAGAAATTAGCCAGGCATGGTGACATATGCCTCTAGTCTCAGCTATTTAAGAGGCTGGGGCAGGAGGATCGCTTGAGCCTAGGAGTTTGAGGTTGCTGTGAGCTATGATGACACCACTGCACTCTAGCATGGGCCACAGAGTGAGACCCTGTCCCCCGCCAAAAAGAAAAAGATTTGATAACCCTGGAGTCCAGGCTACACTGCCAACAAAACAAAAGAATTACATGAGCAATCTTCAGACTGACCTGGGAGAAAATACATTTACTGGTATTTTTTTCAGTGATATTTATAAACTGAAGGAATGGTCTGCACAGAACAGGCTGAGCACTCACCTCAAACCTCTCCTGCTCCATCCTGTGATGGTCCTCAAGTTGTTGTTCCAGGTAAGTCAAGTTTCGAAATTTCTCTAGATAAATGTCATACTGCTTCTGCAATTCTTCTTCAATCTTCTCATACTCATCCATAAAGGCTGGCCTAAAACGAGCAAATGAAATAAAAAGTGAAAGGCTAATAAACACACAGTGTTTTGAAATTCATATTCAGAGCTCCAGACTCCATCATGGCTTTCTTTGGAAACCTTTAATTAGAGAAGGTTCCTCACTCTTATAACTGCTTAACACTAATTGCCCTCTTCTCCTCCCTCCCACCAAAACGAACATACTTCTTTAAAATCATAAATAAGATATGCTCTTTGTAAAAACTTGAAATAATCCTGAAAGTATAAAGAATGACGTAAAAATTACTCATAATCCCATCACTAGGTATAAGCACTTAATATATGACATACATCCTTCCAGAGTTTTCTGTGCATAGGTACAGGTAAGAATGCATTTTTAAACAAAAATTAAATATATTGCCATAAAGTTTTGTAGTCTTTTTTAACTTCAGTATACTATAGATTTCAATGAGTTAAAAATAATCATATAACATACACCTCTCTCAAAATTGATAAAGTAAATATATACATTATCTTAGTTGGGTATAATGTTCCACTGTCTGGATATTCTAAAATTTAATCAGTTCTCTAAAAAGGGAAACATAGGTTGCTACAAATTAAAGCTGTTTTTAAATAATATAAAGTTAAAAAATAAAAACCATAACATATAAACTTGTTTCAACTGATTTGCTGAACTTTACTTTCTTTTCCTTATTAATGATCTTAAAGAGAAAACTCCATTCTTTTCAAAAATAAAAGTGATAAACTAAAAAATAATTTATAATCTTTTGAACTGGAGCAAAACAAAAACTTTTCTATTAAAAGGATCTGAGGCTTAACGAAAGTGAATTTATGGTTTAAAGGCAGAATTGGTTAAGGAGACAAATCTATCTGGCAGCACTGATTTCAGAAGAGGAGGGAGGGTGGTCTATTCCCTTGGTTGGGAGGACACCTTTGCTGCCTCCCTGCGGTTACCCTCTGCCACCACAGTCTGCCTTTCTGCAGGTCTCAGGGCAGTAGCCAGAGTGAGGACCAGCACCAGTACCTCAAAAAGGCAAAACACATTCAGAGCAGATGTAGTCGCCAGGAAGAGGAGGGAGTCAAGAAAGAGAAAAATGGGCTGGGCTCACACCTGTAATCCTAGCACTCTGGGAGGCTGAGATGGGAGGATCACTAGAGGTCAGGAGTTTGAGACCAGCCTGAGCAAGAGGGAGATCCCGTCTCTACAAAATATAGAAAAAATTAGCCAGCCATGGTGGTGCGCACCTGTAGTCCTAGCTACTCAGGAGGCTGAAGCAGGAGGATCACTTGAGCCCAGGAGTTTCAGGTTACAGTGAGCTGTGATTATGCTACTGTACTCCAACCAGGGTGACAGAACAAGACTCTGTCTCAATTAAAAAAAAAATGAAGGGAGAATGAAAAGGGAGAAAGAACAGCAGCACATGGGAAAGGAAAACAAAGATACAGCAAGGGAAGGAGGGTACAAAACAAGTAAAGAGAAGAGCGAGCTCCAAGAAATGTGAGGGACACACTTGAAAGGCTCCACTGACCTAGGAGGTGGTGTGTGCCACTATTATCCATCCATATTCCTTGGAAATGCATTTCCAATGAGGCAAAGTAGTAATAAGAAGAAAGATGAATTACTGAGTGGTGAGGAATTATCAAAGTCTAAATAAAGTCTAAAATCTACGCAAACCAAGGATAGGAGTATGTTTCTGTTTCCACCTGATTTACGGCAATATCTTAGGAGACGAAGCCTCATGTAACTTTCACCATCTGGGTTTACTTACTTTGCACTGAGTTCCAAGAAGCTATAAAAGCTTAAAGGGCAGTTCAAGAATTAAGCAGTTTTCCAGACATATTGAAAGCAATAAAGAGAATGAGTTTAGCGGTCTGCTTGTTGTGACAGGCAACACACAGACATTTTGAAGTAGAGATAACCTTACATAAGGCTTTTTTCATGCTTAAAGAGTTAATATCATGTTATATTCTCTTAGTCTTTGTTCTAACTTACAAGGATGTCTTTCCACTCATTCTTCGGGTGTTCATATCTACCTGACACTCTGCAGAGTTTGCAGTCGCTTCCGATTTCTTTCCAGTTCTAATTTTCTCTTTTCAATTTTGGCTTCTAAATTAGCTTCATCAGAGGCCACATTATTGAGCAGGTCTTTAGTCTTCTGAACCTGCGCCTACATTTAATAGGAAATAATGAGACAATGTGCCAATAAAGACCACCATCCTGACTCTTTGAAGAAAGGGATACTCCAGCTCTTCGGGCATAACAACATCATGCTAAACAAGCACAAAAGCAAACAAAGCAAACACTCCCCAAAACAATGACATATTTAACCAACCATTACAGGGAGAATATCCAGAAAGAATTATTTTTTTCCCCATAAAAAATGGGTTTTTCTGCCTGGGGAAACAAGTGAAGATGGAAAGAAGAGTGTCCTGATCAAGACGGAGAGAGGCCCGCGCTCGTTGGTCCGGCTTGCTCAGCGAGAACGGGGTATACTCGGGAGGCTGAGGCAAGAGGACAGCTTGAGCCCAGGCCAGTTAGTCTGCCTTTACATTGTTTAGGCTATGCTAGTCACAAACACCTGACTTAGGGAATAAATGCACACACAAGTACAGCTCTACCAGTGGAAACAGAAAGAAACATGCATGGCCCTAACCCACTGCCTGCTGGGATTGAGGAAGAAGGTTCCCCTTCCCTCTCCCTGGCAACAGAAGCTTGACTACAGACTGGACTGAAACAGAGTAAGCACCCTGAAATCAGCACAGAAGCAGCTTCTGCAGTAGCACCAGCCACACTCTTGTCTGTCAGCCCTTGGAAGGGGGCCTGGGCAGCAGTCGGAGAGAGGCCCTTGGGCAACGGGGCTAAGTAAAGAAAGGGAAGGGAACAAGAGACCATTTATGACAACGCAGACGTTCTTATCCTCTCGTAAGAGAAAGTTCACATGGCTGGGCATGGCGGCTCATGCCTGTAATCCTAGCACTCTGGGAGGCCAAGGTGGGAGGATTGCTTGAGCTCAGGAGTTCGAGACCAGCCTGGGCAGGAGTGAGACCCTGTCTCTACTAAAAATAGAAAAAATTAGCTGAGCATGGTGGCACGCACCTGTAGTCCCAGCTACTCGGGAGGCTGAGGCAAGAAGATTGCCTGAGCCCAGGAGTTTGAGGTTGCAATGAGCTGTGATGACGCCACTGCACTTTACCCTGGGTGACAGAGCAAGACTCTGTCTCCCAAAAAAGAAAGAAAGAAAGAAAGTTCATTTGAAGCAGGAGGTAGAGTGAGGAAATGCGCTGTGGTCTTCATACTCATGTTTTCTTTATCTGGGAAGCTGGCCAGGCCAGACGCCCTGTGGTTCAGTTCCAGTCTGCTGCGGTAGGAATCTGGACTGTAACCCAGCTGACTGCGAACTGCCTCCACAAGTGCTGACTTTCCAGCCTGGTGCTAAGTTCCTGACAGCCACCGTGGGGTTTTCCCCTCCAGTACGTTACATGTGTGTTGGCACCCCATAAAGGGTTGCTGACTATTTTCCTGCAGGTCTCTGAAAAGCTATGGGGTCCACAAAGAAAGGACCTAAGAAGTGCAGACACTCGATTCTCAGAGATGGTGCATTTTCGTAAGCAACCATTGTTACTGATGATGAATTAATGGTTTAATTTGTTTTGGTCTAAGTACACTAACAATTTCTAAGATAATTTCATCAAAATAATCATAGCACTAACCAGCCATTTGTTGCAAGTGCTTTAAAGACCACAGGAGACATGTTCACTCTCACAGGGAGAAAGGTGGGTCTCCTTTCTGAACAACTCAAGCTGATGGAGACTTTCTCTGAATCAAAGTCAGATTAAACCCTAGTGAATTTATTGACCTTAAAAAATAAAAACTTTTTTAAAGGTATTTATTCCTCAAATAAGAAAGATCAACATATAAACCTAAGTAATTTTCCCTGGTTTCCTGAAATACATGGCCTATACTTCATAACCCCTTTTAAGTACCCGCAGTGGTGTTCTGGTTTTGCTTTCAGAATTAGCAAACATCATGGATATTTTCCAATAATGGAAAGATCTTAAGAGATATTCACCAAGAAATTGACTGTGCCCTCTTTGGATGTTCTTATTTTTAATGTAAAAGTGGTAAGGGCACGTTCATGCCATGTTCACTGGATTCAGTTAGAATGCTGGGAAGCATAAGAGTATACTCACTACTTTTTAATTAAAATTTACAGAAAAACTGGAGTACAATACAAAGCATTTTTCTACTGAATAAATCGCTTGTGATGACTGACTATCCATGTGGCCTGAGACCAAGCTTGACATGTACCATTGTGATGAATGCTCATAAGGACCCCATGCAGTTGGCACTGCTGTTCTCCCCATTTTATAGATGAGGAAAGTGAGGCACAGAGGGGGTAAGTAACTTGCCTACCATCACACAGTGGAATTCAAATCTAAGCAGTCTGAGTTAGCGTCCGTCTGTCATCTGCCTTCCACCCAAATGTTTTAGAGGAGAGGCGTGAGTAGCAGTTGAGGGTGGGTGAGGAGTGAAGGATGGTGATCATTCTGTTTATTAGAGTCTCTCTGAATTAAGAAAACCTGGAAATCATTCAAATGCTCAGCAGTGAAGAAATGGTTAAATAAGAGCATTATTTATTAAAACTATTAAAGAATGAAAAGTAATTATCAAATTAAAACTGAATTTTTAATAACATGAGAAATTGTTCTTGTTTATAACAAGGGGAAAAACAATAGTAGTAACCTAGATATTCTATTTTTTTTTTTCATATTTATTTATTTATTTATTTTTTTATTTCAGCAAATTATAGGTGTACAGATGTTTAGGTTACGTGTGTTGCCCTTGGCTCCCCCGCCACCGAAGTCCATGTTTCAAATATGTTCATCCTTCGAGTAGTGCACATTGCACTCCTTGTGTATACAAATACCCGTCCCCTCCTCCCTCCTGCCCCATCCTCCTGCCGCCCTCCCCGTGGTACAGATGTTTAGATTACATGTGTTGCCCTTGGTTCCCCCCCAAGTCTGTGTTTCAAATATGTCCATCCTTCGGGTAGTGCGTATTGCCCTCCTTGTGTATACAAATACCCCTCCCCTCCTCCTTCCTCCCCCCTCCTCCCGCTGCCCTCCCCCTTCAGATTGTCCTCTGAATTTTTAATTTCCCTACTAACATATCCCGTATTAAGAGGCCTAGTGTGTTCTGTCTTGTGCAGGCAGGAAATTGGTATTTTTGAGTCCCAGGCATAAAGACATTAAATAATCTTACCAAAATCTCTTTGATTGCAACTCTCATCACTTTTTCAGTCTCATTTATTTCCAGAGGTCTGCCAATGGCTTCTGTTCTCATTTCCTAGAGAAAACAATAAAATTATTTACATATATTTTCAGAAAACGAGTTCACAAAACCAATATTCTTAGAACTAGATATAGCTTATGGACTGATCTTCAAAAGTTTTATCACAATGTGGATCTCTGATGCAAAAACCCTCCTGCCATCACCTCTCCTACAAACGTCTTCCATAACCTGACTACTTATCTGGCCTATCTCCAGACCTGGGGGCCTCCTTTTCTGTTAGAGGCCTAAGTGCCCCTATCTCCATGGGCAAAACTGAACTCAGCTGAATGTAACTGAACGTAACTCTGTTACGTTTTCTCCCAAATTTGTTTCCTTATCTGCATTCCAAACAGGTGACTCCCAAACTAAGCACAGGACAACTTGCTGTCCGAATCCCGACGGCCTCTACAATCTTTCTTATGATTCAGTGCCTCTATATTGCAAATCACTGACAAACAATTGATGAGAACAGCTATACTGGTCCCGCCCCTAGCATTTACCATTAACCAATCATGGAAGGCATCTGTGACTATCATATGAGCACTGGAAAATTATGACCTATGCGATTTTAATGTAGACGCAGTTATGAGGTTTGCTATAGCCTGAATGTTTGTGTCCCCCCAAAATTCATACGTTGAAATCCTAACCTAAAAACCGATGGTATTAGGAGGTGAGTCCTTTAGGTCATTAGGGTAGAGTCTTCATGAATGGGATTAGTGACCTTAAAGGAACCTTGGAGGGGTCTCATCCCTTCTGCCATGTAAGGACACAGATAGACGGCGCTGTCCATGAGGAATGGTCCCTCACCAGACACCAAATCTGCCAGCACTTTGATCTAGGACTTGCTAGTCTCCAGAACTGTGAGAAATTTCTGTTGTTTACGAGCCATCTAATTTATTCTATTTTTGGAGGGTACCCTTGCCTTGTTCCAAAGTTTATCGTATTTTGTTATAGCAGGCTCAATGGATGAAGACAAGGTTCCTGGAGCATTTTATCAAATCCAGCCGGTGCTCCCTTTGTTCTGTGGCGTACCTTATCTCCCCCACTGTGGCAAACTACTGAGGGCAGGGAGTACGACTTACTTGGGGAGGCAGAGGTCAGTGCCTTGCCTGTGGTTGGTGCTGGTTTCCAATAAATGTTTATTGAGTGTATGAAAAACAAATATTGGATAGGGCCCTTCCTCAGATCATGACTGTACAGAATTTGAGAGGTGCTGTATTCAGGGTCTCATGGTTTCCCTGGGAACAGTTCAGCCACTCATTACTTCTTCATCATTACAGGAAAGTGCTGAAAGAGCCCCGGCAGAACGCTGGTGAAGTCTCACAATGATGCACAGCCCCACTGGCAATTAGCAAGTGACTCGCTCCTGTCTCTGGGTCTCTTAGAGACATGTATAGACACATGTACACTACTGCACTACAAACAGAAATCAGGGAAAGCCTGGAGTTGCTTCATTAGTCATGTGAATTAGCTAGCAGATGTTAGTGGCAGTTCTGTTCTGCCAACCCCCCTTCACCAGGTGGCAACCACTAGGGTAATATATGCAGAGCAGGGATGGGGACCTGGCACCCAAGTCCCTCTTCCCTAGACCTCCACTTCCAGTTTGCTCTTAGAGGGGAAATGTAAATCAAGAGGAAAAGTGCCATTACACCATGGCAGCAATGCCGGAACACAGGCAAGGCCATGAAGAGCGTGTGTGCGAGTGCGCAGTCATGCCTGACATACCTGATAGGAGGTGAATGAATGAAATTCACTTAATTTTAAAACATTAGATCGACCGTGTATGTTTCAATGCCAAAAATACTTACAGGTAGGATTAAACACTACTCCATTTCTTCTTAAACCAGTGGTTCCCAAACTCTGCTTCACGTTGGAATCAACTGGAAACCTTTAAAAACCTGATGCTTGGTTCTCAGTCCCACACACTCTGATTCATTGGTATGGGGAAAACCTGGACATCAGGTGAGTCTAACGTTCAGCAAAGTTTAGGAACCACACACTTAAACAGCTGCTTAAATGTAGGGGATGGCACGTACTCCCTGGGTGGCACTTGCTAGAATAAGGATTGCAAATAAGTTTCCACTGCAACATGGATTTCAGCTGACTTGGAGTGACTGCCAAGATAACAATGATCCCAAATTTTGCGGTATGTGAGAATCACCCAGGAGACTCTGAGAACTCCCAATGCCCAGGTCACATTCTGTAACAATGATATCAGAGAGCCAGGCTTGAGGCCAGATAGGGTGTCTCACACCTGTAATCCCAGCACTTTGGGAGGCTGAGGAAGGAGGATCACTTGAGCCCAGGAGTTTGAGATAAGCCTGGACAACACTGTGAGACCACATCTCTTAAAAAAAAAAATTTAGTTGGGCATGGTGGCAGATGCATGTAGTCCAAGCTACTAAGGAGGCTGAGGCAGGAGGACTGGTAGAGTCCAGGAGTTTAAGGTTGTAGTGAGCTGTGACTGCGCCATCACACTCCAGCAGGACAACACAGCAATATCCTGTCTCCAAAAATACAAAAAAGCAAGCCAGTGAGTGGATTAATAAAATGTGGTATATGTATACCATGGAGTACTACTCAGCTTTAAGAAACAATGGTGATAAAGCACCTCTTGTATACTCCTGGATAGAGCTGGAACACATTCTACTAAGTGAGGTATCCCAAGAATGGAAAGACAAGCACCACGTGTACTCACCATCAAATTGGTATTAACTGATCAACACATAAGTGCACATATAAGAATAACATCTATTGGATGTTGGGCAGGGGGGAGGGGGGGGGGAAGGGTATATGCATACACAAAGAGTGCAATGCGCACCACCCAAAGGATGGACATATTTGAAACTTGGACTTGGGGGGGGCAAGGGCAACATATGTAACCTAAACATCTGTACCCCCATAATATGCTGAAATAAAAAAAAAAAAAAAAGGCAAGCCAGGATTCGGGAGTTTTTAAAGATGCCCCAGTGATTCCACTGGGCAGCAAGGTCTGGGAACCACGAGCTCAGAGAAGAGCACTTTTGAGAAGAGTTCTGAGACTAGAAACACCAGAAAAAAGCATCATGATCAATAAAATCTACCATGGACACGAGGGGGACAGTTTCAGCCATGTGCCACACACTGCCATTCCTAAACTAGGAGCTAAAGGCATTAATACCGGCGGATGAGTGCTCACTAGAGGAAAAGCAGCTAGTGGCCTATATCGCTTTCCCACACATTACCTCATTTAATCAGGTATGTTTAATTAAATCAGAAGAACTGAAAAGGGAGAACAGGATTGAAAAAGAAAACCCTGAAGAGAAAATGTGCATAGCTAAGAAAGTAATTATTTTATCTGAACGCGGCTTACCCTCAACTCTACCTCCTTGCCCAGCAAGTCATACAGAGATGCTCCTTTGGAGGTGATTTCAGATGCGAGCTGCCTGGCTGCTTTCAAATCTGCGATCTGGAAGGAAAATATCAAAAACAGAAACCTCAGTAGCAGGTTTTTAATAGGCATTCAATCACCAGTCTGTTAATGTCAAGTCGTACCTCCAGTCGGGACACCTGACTAAAGATTGCGTTTCGCAGTCAGCACTCACGTGCTGCAGAAGAGCGCCCCCAGGACACCTGGTTAGGAAGCAATGCTCTAAGCGCGAATGAGACCAATTCCAAGACACCTGGGTCTCTCTGAAACACCAAATGTCAAGTCAAGCTGAACCCACGACCAGGAGTCATGGGTAGGAGAAAGCTGACATGCTTCCTGTTTGGACTAGGTCACAACAGGGTACCCTGACAGCAGTGCAGCGACCAAAGGAAGGGGCAACCTGAGGGACACATGTCCTACCGTGGCATCCCGATGCCCTATGTTCAATCTTCCCCTGTCCCCTCCTCCTCTGCCTTGGACTTTCCTCCACAGGGTTGCTGTGAGGCTCAAATGGGGCAGTACCCACTAAGTACTTACAGCAGTTCTGGGCTCCCGCGGTGGGGGAGCTATTGCCAGGAAGGCGATGATGACAACCATGACGACGATTTAGCACCTAGCCCTTTGCACAGGCTTCTTTCTTAGGATGCGCATGTCACCTCCTCTGCCTTGAATATATACCAAATTTTCCAAAGTGCCCAAACGTAAGTATCTCCCTGCTCCACACTTACTCTCTCTCCCTCCTAAACAACTAATCCCCACCTTCTCTCTTTCATTTCCTTCCCTTTTCTTTTTTTTAAAGACAGGGTCTCGCTGTTGTCACCCAGGTCAGAGTGCAGTGGTGTGGTCATGGGCTCAAGCGATCCTCCTGCTTCAGCCTCCTGAGTAGCTGAGACTACAGGCGCGTACCACCATGCTCAGCTGATTTTTTAATATTTTTGTTGTAGAGACGGGGTCTTGCTATGTTGCTCAGGCTGGTCTCAAACTCCTGTCTCGGCCACCCAAAGTGCTGTAATTACAACTTTCTTCCCACTTCCTTAGTCCTCCAGGGCACTGCTTGCTCCAGCTCCTCCACCTCATCCCCAGGATACAGCTCCCTCCAGTTCTAGCTGTTTCTCCCCGCTTCCCGGCAGCAAATCCCATTTTCTTTGCAGGTTTCTCCTCACCTTCCCCACCTGCCAACAGTGGAGAGTGCCAGACTTCAGTCCCCGGACTTCCCTTCTTTTCTACTGGCACTCCCCTAACCTCCCGGCTTCAACACCGCCTGCGTGCCTATGCCTCCCAGCCCCCAGCGCCAGCCGGCTCTCCCCTGAGCTCCAGTCTCACACACCAACTTCCTGTTCAGCATCTCCACCTGACATTCCAACAGGCATGGCAAACACAGCACATCCAGAACCAAACTCCTAATCTTCCCCACCAAACCTACCAGCTTCCAGACTTCTCCATTTTGGCAAATGGCAACTTCATCCTTCTAGGTGCTCAGCCCACAACTTTAGAGCTGTGATGTCTAATGCAGGAACCACTAGCCACATGTGGCCATTTTCACACTTAAATTATCTAAAAATTAAATAAAATTAACTCAGTTCCTCAGTTGTGCTCACCGCATGTGGCCAGTGGTTTTGCAGAGCACAGCACAGACACGGAGCTCGCCCACCAGCACGGCCAGTGCAACCGCACAGTGCTGCTTCAAGATCTTCCTTGTATTGTCTCGTCTGCTCTCAACCCTCATCCAATCCCATGAGATCTAGCGTCAAAATACGTCCTAACATCGAGCCACTTCTCTTGCTCAGGAGTCTGGCTCCTCGTTAAAAAGCCACATGTGATTTTTCAGGCCCGGCCATAGGTAATGTCAAGGCTGTGCCTGGCAGCCTCTTCGGGGAAGCTGCCCACCCCATGCCAGCCTTGAGGCACAGCCAGTGCCCTGCACTTGGGAGGGAACTGCAGTCGCAGATGTGGTCCCTCTGGCCTACCTTGGTGCCTGCATTCCTAGGTCCTCTGAGGCTTGGGCCGAGGCCTCCCTATGGGGAGGAGGGGCGACCCTGAAGACACCTTTCCCACCCTGATTCAGGACCCAGGACTTTCCACTTCTAGTCCTTCCCCCAGCCTTCTCCCCAACTCAGAGTCCATAAAACTGCCGGCGCCTCTGGTTGGGGGCTCCCTCAATACTGGGACGACCCCATGTCTGCATGGATCCACCTGACCCTCGACTTGTGGCCGTTCCATGGGGGAAAATGGAACAGGAGGAGTCGGTGCTTCCTCCAGTTTTAGAGTCTTGCTTATACCATCACAGTAAGTGGTTAAAGGCTTAACTTTCATTTTTCGCTGGCTGCTGTTGGTTGGCTCCTCTGACACCTGACAGCCCACTGAACTCCTGACACCACCCCACCCCCGACACCACTGCTCACAGTCACTGTCACCCCTGCTTTCTAACCCCCTGCACCGCCCTCCTTTAGTGTGATGGGAACCCAGCAGCCAGAGTGATCCTTTTTATAGGAAATTCTAAGCATGTAGGTCTCTGTTCAAAACCCAACAATTTTCTACCAGAGTAAAAGGCAAAAGTTTTCCAGGTGCCTGAGGGTCTGTCACTACCTTCCTGCTGGCTCTCATCACACAGCCTCCTTGCTGTTCTGTTCCTCCAACACACAAAACAACATTCCCATCACAGGACACTCTTTCCACCCCCACCTTCCCTCCCTCGGGTCTCTGCTGAAAACACTGTCCAACCCTGGTCACCCTATATGACACCCGCCCCCGCTCCCTCCACCCACCCTGTTCTGTGATCCTCCACAGCACTTACGGCATCTGACCTTCCACACCTTTGCACTGCTGTTCGCAGGCTCACTCCGCCAACACAGCAGCAGGAACACACAATTTCTGTCCCTTTTGTTCACACCTGTATCCCCAGTGCTTGAACACTACCTGGCAAATACCCGGCTTTCAGCAGTGGAATTAATGTATTGTGGCTTTCTTTTATCCAAACGCTGATAGTGACAAATCGCCCTCAGTCAAGGAGTAAGGAAAGAAGTAGTGCCGTGAGTAACCGACGCTTTCCGTTTCAGAGTTTGAGGAATAAACACTCTGCCCCTCACTACAGCCTTTCATTGTCCTCACCTTCGAGCTGAGATCAAACTTGAATTTGCTGATATCTTCCTCTCCAGTCTCAGAGCCCTCCATCCCTTTGGTCTTCATAGCATTGTAAAGGACAGATGTGATTTTCAGTAGTTCTTTCACTGCGTACCCATCTGCTTGATAAAGCTTCTTAGTATTGAGTTTTATATGTGCCTTGGTGGCCTATTTTAGACAAAAAAAAAGTTCAAGGACCTTTCCATGTAACGTCTAAATCAAATCCCATAATCCCATGTAGGCGAATTGAAAATGTCTCTGTCGACATTTGGGATATAACCTAACAGTATTAAGAGTACAGCATCCATGTGACTCATACGGTGTGAGTGGGTGTGTAAACTGGTACACTCTTGATGGAGAGCAATCTGGTAAAGGACATCAAAATCACAAATGCACACATCTTTTGACCCAGCAATTCCAATCATAAGAACTTATTCTAGGTATGTACTCCCACAAAAACAAAATATGTATAGGTTATTTGTTACAGCATTGTTTCAAAGAGCAAAGTTGGAAACAACCTAAATGCCTACCTATATAAATTGTATAAATTACAATATATCCATGAAAGCAACACTACTGAGGTATAAGAGAATGAGGAAATTGTATTTGGAAAGTTCTCCAGAATATACCATTGAGTAAAGAAAGCAAGATGCAAAACAGTATGCTACCATTTGTGTAAAAGGAAGGAAAAAGAATGTATACTCTTCTTTGCTTATATATGTAGAAAGAAACGCTAGAATAAATTTAAAATAGTGGTTATTGGGAATGGAACTGGGCTGATGGCAGAGAGCATAGAAAGTCATTTTACTCTATCTTGTTTCATGATATTTTTTATTTTTGAACCATGAAATATATTATCTATTCAAAAAATAAACAAACAAAATTCTTAAATAACAAATTAAAAACCAAAAAGGCTTTGCCAGAAACCTGGCAACGGAACAGTTTTAGAAAGCAAATGCGATTACTCAATTTGAAAGCAGCCCGAACTACGACTTGGCCGTTTCCACTTTATTTAATTTTACAACTCCACAAAATAACTGTCAACTAACCATGAACTGGGCAATTGCCTTAATGAAGAAAACTCGGTCTTGTTCGGTCTCAACATCAGAAGGGATGTCAGTCTGAGGTTCGTACCTATCAGAGAGAGAGAGAAAAACACAAATTAATCAAGTAGAAAGTCCACTAAAGGCTGGGTGCGGTGGCTCACGCCTGTAATCCTAGCACTCTGGGAGGCCGAGGCGGGCAGATTGTTTGAGCTCAGGAGTTCAAGACCAACCTGAGCAAGAGCGAGACCCCGTCTCTACTAAAAAAATAGAAAAAATTAGCTGGACAACTAAAAATATATAGAAAAAAGTAGCCGGGCATGGTGGCGCATGCCTGTAGTCCCAGGTACTCGGGAGGCTGAGGCAGGAGGATCGCTCGAGCCCAGGAGTTTGAGGTTGCTGTGAGCTAGGCTGATGCCACAGCCCTCTAGCCCGGGCAACAGAGAGAGACTATGTCTCAAAAAAAAAAAAAAAAATCCACTAAAGAGAAAAGGGCAAGCAAGAGGACAGTGGGTCTACAACAGGAAACTCTCCAAGTCCCCAGCTGAGGTAGTAAGATTAAGAAAAACTTCAAAAGCAACACCAAATATCAAGGGAGCAAATCCCCACCTACGAACAGGTTTAACTGATTTCCAAAACCAAATGTGGAGCTCAGCTTACAAAATTAAATCTATCTCAGACCTCAAAGTTTCATAAAAATAATCAGAACTGTCACCCTGGCTGAGACCTCTTGACTCAGAGATAAATGCTAAGGCTAACTAGCTAGCTTTCAGAAGCAGCAGAGTTGTTGAAGTTCACTTCCTTTCTTTAAGTTACTGATAATTCACCAGGGGTCGGCAGACTGCAGCACTCGACCTGTACAGCCCGCTAGCTCAACATTATTTTTACATTTTAAGAACAAAGAAGAATATGTGACAAAGATCTTACGTAGTCTCTGAATATTATGTGTAACATGTAAAATATTAATATTTACTATATGGCCCTTAACAGAAAAAGTTGCCAACGAAGAATATTACATTTTTCACACGAAAAGAAATCTAAATTATTTCTAATCCAGGGTACTGATGAATGTGTGCAGGGAGGTCCCTGTCACTCTGTGGCGAGGGCATGAAGAGGAGCCTTTCTTCACTGCCTGTTATATTCCCACTCCCACAGTGCTCTTTAAGCTCAGCTGAGTTATAACAGGTTACAAATGAGTCTGTCAAACCCAAAATGTTATTGAACTATTCCTTTTGCATCACAACAGTAGCCTGTTTCTAGGTGACTAATCAATAAATTCTAGTATTCATTCTAAGACTCCGATAAAGCGCAGTTCTAACCTTTTCACAAGCCAGAGAAGTACTTCGGATACAAGTCCAAAATTGGGCGTGCGGAAATTTTCCATAGAAATATGTCGAGGGTAACCCAGGGCTCTCATCATCTCTGTGAAGTCTGTCCAAGGCAAAATACAATTCAGTCGGTTCCTCGTCACACAGCAACTACTTATTAACGTAGATATTATCTTTGCTTTCCCTTCTTATTCCCAACCTGACAGTTTGAAGGACTAGTTATCAACTCTCTAAGAGGGAAAGCAAAAAGGAGATAAAATTGAAAACACCTATTCTGCTCCCTGAAAAACATCTATTTCAGTTCCATGGAGAAGCAGATGCTATACGTGATAAATGGGATGTGGGGATTAGTTGTGAATTTAATTTTTCTCTTGTGTATCTCATTTCTCTTTACCATGTGAAATTAGAAATACCTGGCTTTATAAAATGGCAGGAAGAAAAAATATTTTAAAATGTTAATAGTAGTTATTTTGGGGGGTAGGAAGGATGAAGTTCATGTTTCTGTCTTTTTGTGTGTGTGTGAGCATATACAGCCTTAAAAGCACAAAATTTAAAGATTAGTTGCCTTGTATTTAGAGAAATCTTAAAGAGAGTGGTTGAACTACAGAGCAATATTTAGATTTACTGTGAAACAGATTAAGAAATAGTAATACTAATACTTGCTAATACTGCAGGTTGGGGTCGCCTCAGGAAAAGCTACAGTACTTTCAGGAAAGCAGGACTTGGAAACAAACACAACATTGTCCGAGTTCCCATGATGTGCCAAGACCTATATTCAGTGTACTTCCTGGCAACATCTGTCTGCACTCTTCCTAAAGATGGATGTTCAAAATGTCCCATTGACATTCATGAATAACCTACCAGGACTCTGCAAGTTAGGTCAGATTTCATCATATAACGGAAGAGAAGGTATGAGCACAGGAAAGAGCAAAGTCACAAAGGGACTCTGTGACTGTTTTTTGGGAAATTTGAATAAAGAGAGAAACTAAAGCAGCGGCCTTTCCATCACACAGTCAGCCATTGCTTAAATGCTTCTTGTGCTAAGTATTAATCAAGTTCTGTTAATTTTGCAGTATTATTGTCAAAATGGAGACAATTTGAGTGAAAGTCTCACCATACGTTGCATGGCATTCATTTAAGGTCAAAATATTCTGAAATTCCCTTCTTGTGCACTCTTTCCAACACAACTCCATTCAACAGCCCCTAGCAGAGTGCTGGCCTCTCTAAAAACTATGTGGGAGGAGACATCTGTCTTGCACAATGTATAGTCACCAAGAACCCTCAAATCCCAGAGGACAGCCAGGCGCAGAGGCTCATGCTTGTAATCCTAGCACTCAGGTAGGCTAAGGCGGGAGGATCACTTGAGCTCAGGAGTTTGAGACCAACCTGAGCAAGAGTGAGAACCTGTCTCTACTAAAAATAGAAAATTCAGCCAGGTGTCTTGGCTGGTACCTGTAGTCCCAGCTATTCGGGAGGCTGAGGCAGGAGGATCGCTTGAGCCTAGGAGTTTGAGGTTGCTGTGAGCTAGGATGATGCCCTGCACTTGCTCAGTCTCCAAAAAAAAAAAAAACAAAAAAGAAAAAAAGTCCCAGAGGACATCATTCACACCATTTAGCTAGTAGCTGCATCAATAAAACGTGCTATCTTCCTAGACATTTACACTGTAGAAAAAGAGCAATTTAGGCACCAGCAATTTGGTGAGAAAATCGGCTTTAAAGGGGCCTCTCAGGGCACACCAAATTGGCAATCACTTTCTATTCCTATCCAGGTGGAACCAGTTAGTTTAAGTGCTTCAGATGCAGAAAATGATGATGTATACAAGGCAAGAGATTTTTGAGTCACACAATCCTGTCTTAATCCATGGTTCCACCCAGTTCTAGCTTTGAGACCTAGAGCAAGCTACTTTACCTCACTGTGCCCCAAAGTATTTCATGCACAAATCATACCACATCTCTGTTAAAATGAGGACGAAAATAAGATATTAATGTAAAAAGCCTGGTGTTCAACAGGTGGCCCACAAAGGAGTAGTAACTAATGCTCTCAGCCCCACTCTGCCACTTCCCCCGCCTCCCAGCAAAGGTATTCGATCTCCCTTCTCCTCCTCAGTCCCTAAGGAAAGGATGCAGACTCCAGAGTTCAGACACCTGATCCAAACTCCAGTGGCACCTCTCACTACCTGTGTCACTTGTCCTAGTTACTCGACCTCTCTGTGCCCGTTTCCTCATCTCTAAATACAGGGGGTACAGAGTTGTCCAAAGGATTAAGTGAAATAATACAAATAGAACAGTACCTGGCAGATCGTTAAAATTAAAAAAAAGTTATCATCATCCAGCCCCCTCCTCAGGTTTGTTGCTGTTCGTTTCTCTAAGTGCTCAGCTAACCCAACTCGAAAAATAGTCTCTGAATTTTCCATGCATTTTCCAATACCGTAACTAACAACGCCATGTAACTATGTAAATAGAAATGAGTTAAAATGAGACAAAATTTAAGATTCAGTTCTCCACCCGCACTGGCCATATTTTAAGCGTTCTGCAGCCACACGCAGCCAGAGCAGCTGGAGAACGTTCTACCATCGCCGAAGGTGCGGCTGGGCAGGCCTGGGCGCTCGGCCTGGAGCGAGCAGCGGGGCGCAGGGGACTCCCAGCGGCGCGAGCCTCAGCGGGGCGCTCAGGGGACCCGGCGGGGCGGAGCCCCGAGTCTCTGGGAGTCCCACAGACCATAGGGGGCGGGGCTGCCTTACTGCGGAGGTCGCGGAAAGACATGGTCCACAGTAGCCACGGGTCACAGCCGCTCTTCCCACAGCGCTCGGGTACAGCGCTCACCGGTCTCTATGGCAACCAGCGGAATTCAGGACGGCACGCGGCCGGGGCCAAACAGGACGGGAAGCGAAGCAGCCACAACGTGCGCATGCGCGCGAGAAGGGACGGCCAGCAGAGGGCACTCCGGAGACGCCGTGGGTGTGGCGCTGCCGGCCTCTGTGGGGGCCTGAGAGCACTGCGGCGTTCGGGCCCCTCTTTACACACTTTGCAGACATCTGGCACTGGCTGACGTGCTCAGAGCATGTATCTACTATGTGCTCGACACTGTGCTGGCGCTTCTGCTTCTCATTTCCTCACTTCTCTAAAGAATGTGGTCTAATCTGAGGAAGCCGGGGATCCCTCCCGCGTCCTCTGCACAGCACGCTCCTCTGTGCCAACTGTGAAATGGCTGCCTCGCCGGCCCG
>NW_012148285.1:2138791-2148540 GCF_000956105.1 Propithecus coquereli | reverse complement strand
GAGGAGACAGAGAAGGGCTGGAGGTGGTGGCGAAATGAGCCCGGCATGGCAGGGTGGGCAGATGTTCCTTGTCCGCTACCCAGATAAAGGCCGGTATACTGAGACAGCGGGAGTTACAGCGGAGACGGGGTTTAATATCCCATGGCACCAGGCAGGAGCTGGTAGTAATTTCTCAAATCCATCTCCCAGAGAATTGGGGGGCAAATATTTTTAAAGGTGATTTGAAGAATAAAGGGCTAGGGAATTGGGTCTGCTGATTGGCTGGGGATGAACTCATAGGGTTTGGAAGCAGAAATTGTCTTCTTGGTAAACAGGAGTTCCTGGGTAGGGGGCAGCAGGACTTGTTGGATCATTTCATTGACGTCAGTTGGTCCCCAATTCCTCCCTATCCCAATGCAGAGTCTGGAATTTATCTCAAAGACCAGTCATAGGTTTTACAATAGCCATGTTATCTATAGAAGTGGTTGGGGAAGTCACAAATCTTGCATTTGTCAAGAATATGTGACTCTTAAGCAATAAGTAGTTACAGCAGTAAGTAAGTTGGGGAACAATGGATGGTTAACTTTTAACTATATGTATAAGCAGTAAGCAGCTACAGCAGTAGGGAAGTTAGGGAACAATGGCTGGTTAACTTTTAACTATATCTATACTTCTGTAGAAATCATTCTTTTATCATTATTCCTGCCTTATGGGCTTACATTATTTTTATAGAGGTCGTTTCACCGATAGGAAGGTGGATCTGCCAGCGGACGCCCTCTACCGTTTCCTTGGTGGTATTGGCTAAGTAGTAGACGCTTACATAGGTGGCACTTAGAGTCCTGAAATAGCTCCACACATACGTGGTCAGTCCAACAGAGGTGACAGAACACTTAATGGAGAAAACCATACGCAAATAAATGAACCTCCGATCTTACCTGGCACTATATACAAAAATCAATTAAAAATGGTTCATAAACCTAAAACTATAAATTTTCTCAAGGAAATTTGCAGGAAAACCTCTGTGACTGGATGAGGCAAGAATTCTTAGGTATACCAAAAGCACAATCCCTAAAAAAAATTCTTTTGGGATGCACTGGACTTCATCAAAATAGAAAACTTCTGCCCTTCAAAGGCAATTATTAAAAAGCAAAATTTCAACAAATTGAGTTTAATGATTGAATTAGCATTTATTAGGCTCTGACAAATGGGGCAGCATCAGTAGGGCACAGCAGAACGGTGGGTTTCCTTGAGCAGGAACAAGGAAACGACATGGAGCAGAAAACCGTTGGTTAACATCAGTTTATTTCAGGTTACTTTTCCTTGTATGGGTTAAGGCAGAGGAGACTTTCTGATCATGCTGGCTTGTTACTGAAAGTTCACCACTTGACCCTGAGGCCGCATCAGAAGAACAAGGATAAATGATTTGAGGAGAAAGAGAAGTTTATTAATCTGCCGACAAATGAAGAGGTTGGCAGATTCTTGTCTTAAAGTACCAATGTCCTGTTTCTGAGCAGAAATAGAGCTTTTAAAGGGGATGGTTCTGATTAATCCCATCTTCAGCTAAAACCATCTTGTGACCTCCAGTTAATCCCATCTTCAATTAAGACAATCTCATGACCTCTGCCTGGACAATTCCCTCGAGCCATTTCCTATGGTACAAAGAGCAAAGGACATCCCCTGCCCCTCCCAACCACTGGCCTGAAGCGGGGATGTAGGTTTTAATTCTCAAAAAGGGTGAGGGGTTCTGAAGAGCCAGAAAACATTTTTACCCCTTTTCAGGCCATTCTCTCTGTTACATATTCCCCACTGTCAATTTTACCCTTTCACCTCGATGGGAGGAGGGGGTGACATAGTCATTGAGCTACTTCCTGCTGAATTGGGGCAATGCTTTAGGTGGGAGGTACAAATTGTCAGGTGAAAAAGGGCACAGGCAATAACTACAACCATGAGGACTGACAAGCTGAAATGCACTGTCACCTTGCACACAATGTCCGATACACGGCTGGGTTAGAAAAGAAACATGGGATCTCTGAGTGCAGAGCTATTAGTTGTACCCTGTAGGTGATCCGAGGGATCAGCTTCTGCAAATTCAGAAATCATGTACAGAAATACTTGTGCCAATCAAGGTTTAGGATAACACACCCAGCAGCAAGACAGATCAACAGAAGAGTCAATAGCCCTGGGAAATCCATCACCCCAACATTTTCTTGTGCCCGCGCCTTGGTAATTCCTTCCTTCTGGCCCTCCTTGCCATCCCCCCATCCCCAAGCAACCATTGTTCTGCTTTTTGTCAGTATAGATTTGCCTGTTTCTACAGTTTCTTGTGAACGAATGATGCTACATCATGCTCCTTTTTATCTGGTGACTTTCACTAGCATCACTAAGATTCATCCATATAGTAATGTGTTTCAATAATTCGTTTCTCTCTATTGTTGAATAGTATATCCATTATATGGACATATCACAGTTTATTTACCTATCACCCATTTTTGGGCATTTTCAGGTTTTGGCTATTATAAATAGAGCTGGTAAGAATATCCATGTAGAAAGCATTGTATGGATACACGCTTTCCTTTCTCTTTCTTTTCTCTTGAATGCCAAAGAATGGCATGTCAGAGTCATGAGGCAAGTGAATGTTTAATGCTGTTTTTCTTTTTAAATAACTTTTAATTTTAGAATAGCTTTAGATTTATAAAGAAGTTGCAAAGATAGTATAGAGAATTCCCTATACTCCGTCTATCCTCCCCTTCATCCTATTGTTAACATCTTACATGAATACATTTATCACAACTAATGAACTAATATGGATACGTTATAGTCAGCTAAAGTCCATTTTTAGTGGACTTCTTACCTAACGTCCTCTTTCTATTCCAGGATTCTATTCAGGACCCTGCATTACATTTAGCTGTCGGGTCTCTTTAGGTTTCTCTGGACTGTGACAGTTTCTTTCTTTCTTTCTTTCTTTTTTTGTAGACAGAGTCTCACTCCATTGCCCTGGCTAGAGTGCCATGGCATCATCATAGCTCACAGCAACCTCAAACTCCTGGGCTCAAGGGATCCTCCTGCCTCAGCCTCCTGAGTAGCTGGGACTACAGACACATGCCACAAAGCCCAGCTGTTTTTTTTGTATTTTTAGTAGAGACAGGGTCTCACTCTTGCTCAGGCTGGTCTCAAACTCCCAAGCCCAAGCAATCCTCCTACCTTGACCTCCCAGAGTGCTAAGATTATAGGAGTGAGCCACTGCACTCAGCCTATTTATTTTTTCTTTTTATGTCATATCTAAGAATCTATTGCCAAATCCCTACATTTTCTGCTAAAGATTTTATAGTTTTAGCTCATACATTTAGGTCTTTGATCTATTCTGAGTTAATTTTTGTACAGGGTCTTAGGTAGGGCTCCAACTTCGTTCTGTTGCATGTGGCTATCCAGTTGTCCCAGCACCATTTGTTGCAGAGACTATTCTTTCCTATACGGAATGGTCTTAGCACCCTTGTGAAAATCAGTTGACCACAAATGTATGGGTTTATTTCTAGGCTCTCTATTCTACTCCACTAGTCTAGATGTCTATCCTTATGCTAGTTCCGCACTGTTTTGATTACTGTAGATTGCAGTAAGTTTTGAAATCTTACTGTGAGTCCTCAAACTTTTGTTTTCCTTTTTCAAAATTGCTGCGGTTGGGTTTTTCACTGCAATCGTCTGCAGAGGCTGGTTTTGTGGGGTGCCTGGAGTAAGGGCTCTCGATCCCGGCCTCAGGGATTATTAAGATGAATCTTCGGACACACACCCCTAGTGACTTCTTAAAGCAAATCATCTGATGGCCAGTTGTGGTCAAATTAAATTCTGGAGTGGCACCTGTTAATAAAGGTCTTAAATAATTAAAAAAAAATCCTGGAGTGGATTATCGAAGGGTCCTGGCCTGCCTGGATGGCTACATGAATATAGCCCTGGAGCAGACAGAAGTATATGTAAGTGGACAAGTGAAGCATAAATGTGGGGATGCATTTATCCCAGGAAACGTGTTGTACGTAAGTACAGAGAAGAGAAGGATGTGAAGACACCAAGAGAGCAATACTTTCCAGAGTCGGATATATTTTTATGAAATTTTTTTTCTATTTTATTGGTTCTTTCATGATATAATTTGTCCTGTTTTTCTAATAATTGACAATTTTCATGACTTACGAGTAAGATGAATGTATAAAATTGTGGATTTAATTGTGAAGTGTTCTTTCACATTTAAGTCTCAGTCATTTTCTTTTACTTTTGTATCAGTGTACAGAATGCTAAAAATATTTTTTAAAAAGACAAATAAAAAAAGATTGTTGGGGTTATTTGGGCTGCCCTATAATTACACATGAATTTTAGGGTCAGCTTTTCCATTTCTGCCTGTGATGGTTAATTTTATGTGTCAACTTGACTGGGATGCCCAGATAGCTGGTAAAACATTATTTCAGGGGGAACCTGTGAGAGTATTTCCAGAAGAGATTAGCATTTGAGGGGGTAGACCGAGAAGACTGCCCTCACCAATGTGGGTGGGCATTACCTAATATTGGGGGCCTGAGGATAACAAAAAGACAGAAATTCACTCTCTCTTCTTAAGCTGGGACATCCTTCTCCTGTCATTGGACATTGCAGCTCATGGTTCTTGGGTCTTTGGACTAACACAAGCCGTCACCATCACCAGTTCTCGGGCCTGCAGGTTCAGACTGAATTACACCATTGGCTTTCCTGGTTCTCCAGCTTGCAGATGGCAGATTGTGGAACTTCTTGGCCCCCATGATCACATGAGCCAATTCCCCTAATAAATCTTAAGAGATTTATTTATCCCCTAATAAATCTTCTCTAAGTATCTATCTATCTGTCTATCCTATTGATCTGTTTCTCTGGGGAGCTCAAATACGCTACCTAAAGGCCGTTTTGGCTTTGCTACGGATTGCATCGAGCACTGTGGGGAGTATCGCCATCTTAACAATGTTAAGTCTTCAATCCATGAACATGGGATGTTTTTCTATTTATTTAAGTCTTTTTTAGATTCTGTCAGCAATGTTTAGTAGTATTCAGAGTTAACTCTTATACCTCTTTGGTTAAATTTATTTCTGTTTTATTCTTTTTTGTTCTTTGCTAGTGTCTAGACATACAGCTAACTTTTGTGTGTTGGTTTTATATTATGAGATGTTTCCGAATTTTATTAGCTGTAATAAAGCTCTACTGCGTTATTAGCTCTACTAGGTTTTTTTTTTTCTTTTGAGTGTGGATTCTTTAGTTTTTTCTATGTATAAGATCATGTCATCTGTGATTAGAGAAAATTGAATGTTTAACATTTTAAAAAACTGCCAAACTGCCTTCCAAAGTGGTAGTACCATTTTACAATCCTACCAGTGTGTATGGGAATTCCAGTTCCTCCACATCCTTGTAAACAGTTGGTGTGACCCACACAATACATGGTAACTGACTTAGGGGAAAATGAAGAGTTAGAAAAGTTAAGTTACTTGCCCAGTCACTCTGAATTATTTTTTCAGCATATTCAAAGCACCGACCCAGGTCTCATCAGGTCTGTGTCCCTGAACACTCATTTCCCACCCCCAGGTGAGGAAGCTGACCCCGAGAGATCACCCTAGAGAGTGACTTCCAGCCAGAGCTCAGTCTGTTTTCGGTGGCCTGTCCCAAGCCAAAGGGACCAGTGCTTCCCCTGGGGTTGTGTCACCTTCTTGTGCCCTTTTCCTGCCCTGGGCATCATCCTCCCCCAAACTAGAAGGCCGAGAGTCTTCCCTGTGACGTCATAAGAGCCAGTTGCCATGGGAGACCTGCAGACTCACCCCCTATGCAGGGGAGAGCAGGGCCCTGGCCGCTCCTCCCCCACCACACTGGCCCTCTATGGAAGCCTTGGTCTGTGCATTCTCTGAGCTGCACATAGGAGAAGGTGCCCAGCTGTGGGGAGGAGTGGCAGGAGAATAGATGTCCTCCTGTCCCTATCTGGGCCCCAAATCCACCGGGGTGGCCTCAGGGACATGTATGCTTAGGAGAGGGGAGTGGTCACTGACCCAGGCCATGTAAGCTTGGGCGGGTCACTTCCTCCTGAACCCACTGTGCAATTTCTCTCCTGGGACCAGAGTACTCTTTCTAGGGCAGAGGACACAACAGGGTGGAATAAAGTGCTCTAAGTCCTAAAAGGGACCTTGGTACCAAGGTCCCAGGCCTCACAGACCTCCCTGCTGGTTGGGAGAAGGAAGAGGAGCAATGTGTTGGGCACAGGCAGTGGGAAGGGAAGGGACCGCACCCACTCGATAGACAGCTAAGCTGAGGCTGGGCAGACTGGGGGTGGAGCCCCCCATGTGAGCTGGTCTCAGAGGCATGGGACTGCGTTCTCCTGTCACAGCTGCTGTGGCCAGCTGGCCACCACCCTTCTGCTCTCCCCTCTGCAGATGCAGTGAGCTGGGCCCACGGACAACCCAGCCACCCCGACACACCAGCCAACATCTACGAGGGGGGACTGGGGGCCCAGCAGCAGCAGTGCCCCAGTGCCCAGGGAAGCAAGCCCAAGAACTTCCGGCTGCGCCACCTCCGGGGCCTGGCTCTCTACCTGCAGGGCCACATGCAGCCCGCCGGCCAGTGTGAGAGCCACTGGCTGGGCCAGCTCATGGCAGGAGGCTGCCTGCCACAGCCTGAGGGCACAGCCTGGCCCCTGGACCTGCCAAAGGGGACTGTGGGCCCAGGTAACAGCCACTGCTCAGCCCTTCTGGAAGCCCAACTGCCCAGGGACAGCCTGGGAAACACAGGTGAGCTCTGTTGAGGCAGGTCTGGCACAGAGGGGAAGACCCCAGGGACTCAGATGGACCTTTCTGCCCTCCCAAGCCTCCTATGGAGGGAGCCTGGTGGAGACCTCCACTGTGACGTCACGCCCCAGGAGGCTAAGATCCTAACGCATCTGCTCCCACCCTGTGCCAGCGGGGGCAAAGGGCTGTGAGGCAGACAGGAGGCTCTGGGACCGAGTTCTGGGTTCCTGTCCCAGCTCTGCACTTGATGCAGGACCTTGGACAACTCTCTCCCTCGTGGGGCCTCAGTTTCCCCACTTGAAAATGACGGTTCAGGTTAGATGAGGGTCCTTCCAGCTGAACCATTCACTTCCCTCTTCCTATTCCCTCCCCCGAGGGTTTTAAGGAAGAATTACTGCCCCTCCCCTTCTGTTCTTAAGGAAGTCAGGATCTGGGGACCCTAGGGGTGCTGCCACCCTCCCCTCCAGCCTCCCTTGGGTTCCTCTCTGACTCCTTTCTTTCCTCTTTCCTCAGCTTCCAGCTCCAGCATGGACCCAGCCAAGGATGCCCCCTCCCAGCCCGGTCCCCCCCAGGGCTTGGGGCTCAGGCCCAAGAGGTCCTGGGGGGCCTCAGAGGAGGCCACGTGTCCCTTGTGCAAGAGAACCCGCTCTGGGGCCCTGGAGAGGCTGTAGGATCCCGAGTGCCAGGCGTGGGGACAGGAGGGGAAGGATGGCCAAGGAGGCAGATCCAAATCGGAAGGGCTCAGCCCCCAGCAGCGGCCCCTGCACACTGAGATGGCCCAGGCAGCCGTACGGCACTGGAGCCAGGGCCAGCTTGGGGAAATGTGAGGGCTCAGGAGGAGGAGGTCTCGAGGGGGAACAGGAGAGAGAGAAGCAGGGCCATACCCTGGCAGCCTGCTCAAAGTCAAGTCAGCCACTTGCACCCGGGAGGCTGGGCTGAGCAGAGAATCTAGTTCCCGAGAGGCCTGGGAGCCCTCAAATCTCAATAAAAGCCAAGGCCTGCACATTCTTGTCTGTCTGTCCGTCTACTGTCAGGCCGATTCAGTCCAGGGAATAGCCCGTGTGGCTCCCGGGGGTGTGTCTGCTGGGTGCCCACCCTGGCTGGGGGACACGAGACGCGCTGCAGGCCTTGGCTCTCGGGGCGGGCAGAGCCTCAGCAGCCCAAACACAGCGCACGGCGATCCGGGCCAAGGGGCAGAGGACGAAGGAAGGCCAGGGACCAGGGAGGGACCGAGGAAGGCCGGCCGGTTTATGGAGGAGAGCAGCCCAGGCAGAAATGGTGGCCTGGACCCCAGGCTGCTCCTCTCCGAGGCTATGGGTGAGGTCACTGCTCCATGGACCTTGCTCCGTGGCCCCTCCAGGCAGGACAAGCACAGCCCTTCTCCCGGCTGGCCTGGCTCCAGGCCCCCAGGCGTGGGCTTCCTCTGTTCCAGTGTCTCAACCTCAGCTGCCGACATTCGGGAACAAGTCATTCTCTGTGGTGGGGGCCGTCCCACCACAGCATCCCTGGCCACGACCCACAAGATGCCAGTACTACTCTCCTCCCAGTTGTGACAACCCAGTGTCTCCAGATCTTGTTCAGTGTCCCCTGGGGGCACAATCCCTCCTATTGAGAACTCTTGCTCTACAGTACTGGCCTCAGTCCTGGGGGAGACGATGGGGACAGCAGGTTTGCCTCAGTCCCCCCTGCCTGTCCGCTGACTTCCTATCCAGGCACTAGGACCGCCCCTCCCTCGGGCTCCTGCCAGAACACGTGATGGTGCCAGAACAGCTGACCCCCTTCCTCTCCCGTCCCCTGCCTCCATCTTGGACATCTCCTAGGTCTCTGGGACAGCAGAGCCCGGGGACTTCAGTCCTTGGGAGGTTTTCAGGTTCTAAGTACATGGGTGTGGCCCTGGGTGGTGGGAGCCTGAGGCTGGAGCAGTCCCCAGGTGAGAGCAGGTATTTGGAAGCTACCCCCCAAGAGCAGCTGTGCTGGGACAGGTATGGGAAGGATGCAGACAGCCAGAGGTCCACCCAAGAGTCACCTGGGGCGAGGGCAGCTGTCTTCTCTCCCATGACACTCTCCCGCAGACGTGGAGGCCAGGTGGACCTGAGGGACCACTGCTCAGGACAGATATTAGGGAGGCTGCCGAGGGAACACAGAGAGACACCTGCCCCAGCCACCAGCTAAGGACGCTGGGCAGAAGTGAGACCATCCAGAAGCTGGCAATACAAGGTCCTTGGAGACCATCAGGGGCCCAATCCACTCACTTTTGAATGAAGAGCTGAGGCTCAGAGAGGAGCAGAGATCGCCCCAGGATCCAGATGTTAGGATGCTCAGGCTGTAGTCAGTGGTCACCCTGGTGATCCCTGATGAGCCAGCATGTGTCCTGGTATTGTGGCCCTTGGAAGTTCCCTCCCCTTGTTGAATGGGGGCTGGCTCCGGGTCTTGCTTTACTGGTAGAATGTGGTGGAAGTGACACGGTGTCTCTTGGGCAGGAAGGAGGCCTGGCCACTTCCAAGGAGGCCAGTGGCCAGGTAAGGAGTAGACTGTCCTGAGCCTGCTGCGCAGTGGGAACCACCTAGCCCAGGGAGGGAGCGAGGCTGACACCACGGCCACAGCTGCGCATGGTGAGCAAGGCCATCTCGGTTGTAGATCCCCCAGCCCTGCCGGCCTGCCCTGGCCGATGCCGCCAGGCACGGGCTGGGAGCTGAGTGACCAGGAGTCTTGGTTTTGGGGAGCCTGTGTCCTAGAAGCATGAAGGCCCCTTGTGTGGACTGCTGAGAGGTCTCCAGAGCCCCAGCCCCGCAGGAGACCCTTGGGTGCTGTGTGCACAGATGGAGGAGACCGGCCGGTGGCAGGAGACCCGCAGGCATCCTCTGCTGCCATCCAGAGCAGGCCTGGAGCAGAGGTGGCTCCCTTCATGGCCGGTCCGCAGCCTGCGTGAGCGTCTTGCTTCTCCCAGGTCACGTACCCAGGGCACACACTTTCTGCCGCACAGCGGGGCTGGGAGCCTGC
>NW_012148285.1:2137737-2138461 GCF_000956105.1 Propithecus coquereli | reverse complement strand
AGATGCTGCTGTGGGCCACGCTCCACCGGTTCGTGTGGTTCCACGTGCCCTGGGGTGTCGACATGGTATCCACTGTGTCCAGATTCCTGACCTCCTGAGTGCCAACCCCACCCTGACTCCACTTTGCAGGTGTCCCAGATCCTGTCCCCGGGAGAGTCCTAGGGAGCAGCACGTTCCCAGGCTGCCGGCTGAGGTCAAAGGCGGGAACAGTGTAAACAGAACGGCACACGCAGGCTCCGGAGGGGGCCTGACCTGGGTTGGATGCTTGGGCCACCACCCACAAACCCTGTGCAACTCCTAGGCCCCTGGAGCCAGTTCTCACGTGTCCAACAGGGACAACAGCACGGCCTCCTCCTCTCAAGGTGGCCAGTTTCAACCACAGGCTGGCGGAAGCACCCGACCCCATGCTTGGTGGGCACCCTTCCGCAGAGGGGGCACTGGCCAGGATCCCCGCCTGACTACGCGGCCGAGTTGCCCTCGGAGCCTCCTCTGAGCCAGGACAGAGCCCTCAGGGGGAGCTGTAGAGCTCTGGAGATCCAGAGCCGGAGACATACCTGGACAGACAGGCAGCTGCTGAGGACCCCTGATTTAAAAAAAAAAAAGTCGGGGGGCCGGGCGCGGTGGCGCACGCCTGTAATCCTAGCTCTCTGGGAGGCCGAGGCGGGCGGATTGTTTGAGCTCAGGAGTTCGAAACCAGCCTGAGCAAGAGCGAGACCCCGTCTCT
>NW_012148285.1:2119136-2137377 GCF_000956105.1 Propithecus coquereli | reverse complement strand
AGCACTGCTGCTGGAGGACGAGTCCACAGGGCAAGGCCCCAAGTGCAGCCAGCTGGCGCTGGAACAGGATGTGACCAATTAAGGTCTATTTATTTGTAATGAGACAAAACACTACAATCGTTCAACACTGGGCTGGACACTGCAGTGATTCGGGGACAGGAGGAAGGGAAGGGCAGGGCAAGGCCTCTGAGCTCGGTTATGAATGTCTAAGGCAGAACCTTCCAGAAGACTCTTCCCTTACCCTGTGGAGCAGAAATAAAAATCATATGATCACCGTTGATTCGGAGTGGAGAGGGCACCAACTGGCCTCAGCAGGCAGCCGACATCAGCAGCGGTTCACGTCAGTCAGCACGACATGGCCCTCCTGCTGGCCAGCACTGTCGACGGACGGGACACTTTCCTGCCCAGGGTGTGCCTTCATCTTGAGGACTGTCCCCCTGCTGTGAGGCCAGGAGGCCCTGGGGTGGCCCCAGCACTGAGACCTCTGGGCTGGCAAACTCTGGGGGAGCCAAGGACTCGGGTCACCGAGGCCCCATCTGCCCAGGCTGTTCCCCCTTCTTCCTCCTCCTCCTTCGGCTGGCGCAGTGGGTCGCTGCTAGGACCTCCACCATGGCTCTTGTGACACTGCAGCTACACTGGGCAGGGCTGCCCTCCACCCCCAGCTGCTCTGGCGGGCAGGGCAGACAGCAAGCAGCTTCTGGGGGAGGCGGAGTGGAGGGAATGCTAGAAGCGTGTGATGCGTGTCCGCTGCGAGCACACGTCACGGCACTGACACAGCCTCTCTGCTCTCAGATGCTGAGAGCCCCCCAGGACCCCACGAGACCCGCAGCAGCCTAGAAGCCAGATGCCGGGCTCAGCGGCCTCCTGCCTGCCTCTGGCCAGGCCTTGCAGCGGCAGGTCATGAAGGATGAGTGAGGTGGGGAGAGGACCCCAGAGCCTCAGCGGCACCTGTCCCTCAGCCCAGCTCCCAGCAGCAGGTCAGCTGAATGGAGCATTCCATGATCCAATGAGAAGGGCCATCTCCCGGAGGCGGTGGGAACTGTACAGCACGAGGCGCTGAGGAGAGGAAACTGTCCCATTGTCTGACCGCCTGTGTCAGGGAGCTGAGCCCCAGAGCGCTGTGCTTGCATGAAAAGCCTCCTCCACTGTGCCCACCCCTTACCAGCCCCTCATGGAGGGGCAGGGCCATCCCCCACCCTCCAGGCTTCATTGGGCTGGCTCTGGAGGAGGGCCTGGCATTCCCTTTATTGTGCCCCCTTGTTCTGAGGCTCCTGTGTCCTTAGGGTTAAGTATGTCCACAATACTTGTGTTCCTCCCTCGTGGCAGAAGTTCCCTCTGGCTCTGCAGGAAGGAGCTGAAGCAACGGGCAGTGGAGTGGGGGCAGCTGGCGAGGGAGGCCCCTTTCTAGTGACCACAGCCACACCCCGGCCCCCGGGGCATGGTGCCTGCGCATGGAGGCAGGATCAGGGTGCCAGGAGGAGGTGGAACGTGGAGGTTTCCAGAAGCAGGAAGGAGCCGGAGAGCCTGTGGGAAAGAGGAGGGCGGGGCAGGTGAAGGCGGGCAGACATGCTCTCCCCCGGCCCACGCCCAAAGCTGGCCTGGGTGACCCAAAGCACGAGTCCTCCTCCAGGCTACGGGCTCCCCTTAGTCCCAGCACAAATAAAGGCACTGATGGTGCCAAACTCAGGGTGCAGCCCAGGTGGCCATGGAGCCCACTGTGTGAGCTTGGCCAAGTCACCAAACCATCTGGGCCGTGCTGATGCACAAGAGGGCAGCCTCTGGAGTCCCCCTGACCCTGTCCAGCTCTGATGTTCTGAGGCCTGGAAGAGACCTGCTCCCTGGGGCACTTGTGGTGACCAGAAGTGGCCGTGTCTGAGCAGAGCCCTCACACACAAGCTGACCACCAAGGGAAGGAAGCTGACACGGAGCTTCGGTTTGAGAAAGCCGCGTGGAGAGGAGACGGCGGTGGTGCTGGTGTTAGAGCCCACATCTAGGTAGAATTCTGGAAGCACACCCAAGACACAGGTGCACTGGGCACCTCTCGTAATGGGAACCTGAGCAACTGCGGGATGGAGATGGGGGGGCTTGATCTTTTTGTACCTTCAATTTTTGAACCACGAGATTGTGGTATTTTAACAAAAAACAGCAGTTCCAAAAGTGAAAAGCCATCTGGCCACCTGCTTTCCTTCATGAATTTTCTGAGTTGATCAGAAACTAACCCAACCCTTGGCTTTCCAACCCACCTGCTCGGCAGGTGCCTGTCTAGGGCCCTGTTTTTGTGGTTGGAAGTGCCAGGATCCCACGCCCTGCATCTGTGCTGCGTACCTGTTGGAGATGGGGCACGCCTTGGGCAAGCCCACAATGCTCTGCTCCCGAGCCCGCGTAGCACCGGGCCTGCAGCTGGGGCAGACCAATGGGCCCGGCAGGTGGCCAGCTCCTCTGCGGAGGACAGCAGGGGTCAGATGGATGGGAAGGCGGGTTCTGCAGGGTGCTGAGGGACAGGGCTGGGTGGAGGCTGCCCAGCTGGCATCACATGGTCCGGCTGTACTCGATGCCACCCTTGGTGGAGATGCCCGACCATGGCAGGAAGCTGCAGAGCAGGCTGTGGGCCTGGCGGTAGACCCTGTGCGGGATGGAGCAGGGGCTCAGGCTGGCCAGTGCAGAGCCCAGGTGCTGGATGTAGTCCGTGCGGCTCCGTTAAGGAAGACACTCGCCAGTCCTCACCTGCCTGTGCTCTCCTGGGCACACTGTCGCTGGGGCACAGGACTGCGTGCAGACGGCAGGCCACTGAGGGGAGCCGAGAGCCCACTAAGCCTCTGCAGAGTACTGATGAGGCTCACTAGGCGGAGGGGCCACCACTGCACAAAATCATCAAGGGGGGACCTGGGAACAAGAAGGCCTCCTGGGGAGGCCTCAGGCTCACAGACATGCGCTAATGGATGGACAGAGTGGGGGAGGGGCCTGGCAGAGGAGCACGTATTTTTGGCTTTTCCCAGACTCTCAACCTTCAGGGCAGCAGAAGGGACAGAGCCCCGTCCCTACGACAAGGGTCAACAGTGCTGGCCCCTGGACGCCCATGGGGGCCTGCCTGTATGTGAGCTAGGAGGCCTATTAGGTTTGGGGTCACCTTTTTCTTTCCTGTTTACTTCCCTATGAAACGAATAAATCCTAAATTCATTCATTTGAAAACATGCACGTGACAGCATTTTTTGGGGCCATACTCTCTGTGACTATTATGAAGTCTCCTGGCCTCCCTCCTACCTGTCAGGAGCCAAAGTTAAGGACGAGGGAACAGATGAGGGCACCCCTTCGGTCACGCACCCAAAAGGAAGGTTGGAACCTGAGTGTTCAAAACCACTAAAAACTCTTTCACCTCACTCGTCTGCCTTCCCCTCTGCTGGCAGGTAGGCTCCGCGAGGGCAGGGACTTTGTTCTGCACACTGCTGAGCTCTACCGCGCTAGGACAGGAGCTCTCCGTCAGCATTCGCTGAATGAACACATGGATGGACAGCGGATCCCGGGACAAGAGGAGGCCTCGCGCCGGGCTGAGGCCGGGGGAGCACTGGGTGCCAAAGAGCATCTGTTCTCCGCACGTGCGCAGCCAGACTCACCCACGACACGGCCTGCATGGCGGAAAGAGCATCCACATGCGTGGCCACCTGAGTATCATTTGAAGATGACCACAGCTCCAACTAGCTCACTGGCTCTGCCACCCTTACAGCTGGGAATCCACAGTCCCCCACCCCGAGAAGGAAAGGATATAAGATCGTCCAGGGGGGGTGGCCGCCGTTGATGTAGAGGACGTAGGTGAAGCCATCTTTGAGGACCCCTCGGATGGAATAGTAATAGGGGAGGTAGTGATGCTGTTTAAAGTCTCTGTTCTCGTAGAAGTTTATTGCTGTATTGTTGGTGGTGAGGACATGCAGGTAAATGGCTTTGCAGTGGTCCTGGGCGGTGGTTGATATGTGATCCTTTAAACTTTCAAGTAAGAGGGAACCTTGGGGAGAAGAGGTGAAGGTTACGCAGGCCAGGCAGGAGAAGGGAAGGATGATGTGGGTGACAACGGGACCTTTCCAGGAGTCTCCTGAGGGTCCTGCCCTCTGCGTTAGAGAGCAGCCTCCTGCCACCAGCCGCTGGAAAAACCCCGAGAATCTCACCGCCAGATGCGGCGTGTCGGTCACAGCCCTCCTGCCGGTGGGACCCTCAGTGAGCTCCCTTCCAGACAACAAAAAGTGTAAACGAGCCCAGGAGAACATGGAATAGACAGGCCTGGGTTAAAAATTAAGACTCTGCCACTCACTGGCTGTGTGGGACAGGAATTTGATGACAAGGGCACTAAATGGTGGCGAGTCCTGCTTCTTCCTCTGTGTTTACGTTTTCTGCTCTGAACCAATGACACCAGCCGACAGACACGAGCTGCGCGCACGGTGGCAGGAGGGGTGAGGGCCCACTCCCTCAGAACGCGTCCTGGGAGCGGCTGCTGCTCTGATCGGGGCAGAGAGGCCTGGCGACACGCAGGAAGAGGATGGCTGCAGGTGAGCAGATGCAGGGGCCGCGGAGAGAGGGCAAAGGTCGGACCCAAGATGGGGGTGGGGACAAAGGAAGAGACTGAGGGACATTCATGAGCCAGAGCTGTCAGGAGGAGGGCAGTGGCCGGGCTGGGTGGGGGCGTGTGCCAGACCACGAGCTCCGCCGCCCCTTACCTATGCCGTGCTTCCTGAATTCCTTCACCACTCCCAGACTCAGAATGTACGCGACTTGGGTGTCTACGGAGAAGTTGGAGGCTAGAATATCTCCATCCTAGAGGAAAAGTTAGAGATAAAGTCAGCTTAACGCTCAAGGCACACAGGCTCACTGCAGAGCACAGCCCGGCGTTCTACGCACCGATTCTTCGGCCACTACACTGGAGGGACATGAGTGGGAACCAAGAGACAATGCAGAGTCACCCCCACCTCCCTATGGAGGTTCCCAAACCTCTGAATGGAACCTAGCATTCCCTTCCACAAGCGAAAGCAGTATCAGCAGTTCCTACGACACTGCCACCAAGACAAATCACGGATATTTTCATATCACATTACAACTGTGCGTATTCTCCACGTGTTATCTCTGCTCACCCCTGCTTCGGAATGACTGAGCCTTGTCCCTTAGCGTGTGAATAAAGGCACGCGTGTTACGATATCACAGACACACAGAAAGGGACCAGCTGGGGATGAGTCTCACTTGCCGCTCTGGACTCCCCAGGTCATGCGCTCCTCAGACAAAGGGCTGGCGCCGGCAGCGTGACGCCATCGCAAGCCACCTCAGCCCTGTCCGGCGACGGCCGCACACATACCTCTTTATGTATCTTGGTCCTGTTTTTAATTTCAGCTACTATCATTCCCACGATGGCGCCTCTGTAGGTTGCGGCAAGGGAAAAGAACTTCTTGTTGGAGGTGATGTCACGATACCATGAGTCTGGGTACCTGAGAGAGAGAGAACACACTCAGGTGAACCCGACACAGGTCAGGTCCAACTAATGTTGTGCTCTGCACATGAGAACCATGGGGGGCTCCAGGTTGCTTCTGCCTCCTGGCTGGGGGCTGGTAAGGAGCCTGTCCATCGCTTCCTCTCTACCCGTTGTGGCTTCTTCTTAAAGCAGTGATATGTCCAGACAGGACTAGGAACTTCAGATGGGAAAAATAATTTTACCAGACAGAAAATACGAGAAGAGGGGAAAAAACTCCAATGAACTTGACTCCATGAGAGCAACTCACACGGAGTCAGCGAAACGTGGTTTGTTCTCAGCCAGCTGAGTTCAGGGCCCTTGGTAGGCCACGGACGCTGGGATGCGCTGTCATGGGAATTCTGTGAGCCTTTTTGACGCTGAAGACTAGGGAGTGGTGAGAAGGAGCCAGGTTCATAGCTGAGAGGCTGGACGGGGAGGGACCCACCCTCGAGGGCAATGTGTGGCCGGGGCTGCTCACCAAGAACAAGGCCAAGACCCCCAGAGGGGAGCAGGGGAGAGACACCTGGTGCCAGGGCCCAGGACACAGTCCCCAACAGGCAAATCCAGCCACAGCCCCAGAGAGACACGCAGGAGGCAGCAGCACTCGGGGTTTGACAGGTGTGGGGGTTTGTTCTGCCACTTCACGGTTCAGCGCGATGACAGTTCACTCCACTGTCTTGGGAACTCAAGGCCTCATGCCCACGAAGCTTCGAGGAGAGGCCAGCTGGGGGCATCTCAGGAGGCGCAGGGGTCTTGGGCCCAGGGGGCTCCACCGGGAAGAACCTTATCCATGAACTCACTGGCACTGCTGCGTCGCTGGGCTAGCTTCCCACAGTAGGACTGCTGGGCTGAAGAAGTTTTTTAACTTATAAAGCCCCTGCCGGTACCCGTCCCCAGCAGGCCGTGATGGTTCACACTTGCACAGAGATATTCGGGAGGTGCCTGCCCCCGCCTTCCTGCCAACAGCATAAAGTTAAACAGCAAGTCTGAGGAAATACTCCTGGAAATACTGGTGGTTGGCAGGATCTTTTTCTTTTTCTGTTTCTGTAGGGCGGGGTCTCCCTATAATGCAGTTTTCTGAGTTATAAATAGCACGGCACTGAACATCTTTGAAACTGAAGTTTCTCAGCAGAGCCCTCCGGGGAGCTCCCACATGGGGACACGGTGACGCAGAAAGAGCCAGGAGCAGACAGGAGCAGGGGCCTGGGGTCAACAATGTGCTGGGAGACTCTGGATCCCCCACCCAGGCCCTTCTACGCCTGTCCCTGTCTTTGCAGCGTGGCCCTGGGGTCCCAAAGGTATCTCCCAGCGCCAGCACCTGCAGATCACTTGTCTCCTGCCCTGGCCGGGCCACGGGCGCCGCTCCACTTACTCAATGGGAAACCAGTCGCCACACAGGTGCTTCACAGTGTCTATGTCATCGTGGCAGAGGAGGCGCAGGCTGACCTCGCTGAGGGCACTGGACGGCACCACCTCTGTCATTCACACCTGCAGGGAGAGGGCAGTGTCACCTCACACTCACCTTGTGAGGCAGGCAAGACAGGAGAGCAGAGCATGTCCTCTAGGTGCGGTGCCTCCTGTCACTGTGGAGGCTTCTGCCCCACTCTGCAGATGAGGAGACTGAGGCTTAGGGGGGTGGGGGCAGGACGGGTACCCAGGCCCCTCACTGCTCAGCCCAGCCGAGGGAAGCCCTGCAGCCCGACCAGCTCTCCCCTCTCCCAAATGGGCTGCCCCGGCTCCCCCATGGCTGGTCTCACGGCGCAGAACAGCAATTCCTCCGCTTCAGAAAGCACAAGGTCCCAGCCAGCCCGACTCTCCCAACCCTGGGCCTGGTGGCAGCCAAAGACGGTGGGTGTGGTGGGCGCTGCAGCCCCCACACCTCGTTCCCCGTGGAGTAGCCTGGTGGCCGGCACCAGTGAATGGCTGCATGTCCAGGGGAAGTGGTGCCGGCTTTATCACCAGAGGGTGTGCCTGTGTGGGGTGGGTCACACCCGGTTTCTTCTCCCCTGCGCAGCAGGTGAAGACTCATGGGTGAGACTTTGAGAGACACCAAACTTCAAATCAGGGGCCATGAGTTGCCAAGGACTCTTAAATAAGGAGAGTGTATTCAGTCCGGGCTGCGAGGGAGAGAGGAGGGGAGGGAAGAAAGACAGGAAGGAAGGAAGACAGACAGGCTGGCTGGCCAAGTGTTGGCTCTGACGAAGGGGAAAATAGAGCCTATTTAAAGTTGGAAACCGGTAATCAAAAAGAAACAATCACATATCTACCTTGCCTTTTTTTAGGAGCAATTGTGTTCATCCCCAAAGGCTGAGAAAAAGTTCTTTTTTTACAGAAGAATGACAGCTAATTAAAGGCAGAAATAATGACAGAATGAGAGTCACCACTTTGGAACCACTGGTGGAAAGAACCAAGTCAAGCGAGAATGGTAAACGGCTGTTACCCACCAGGTGGACGTTGCCGGGGAGCAGGGGCAAGGCACGGAGAGCCCTTCTGCTCCCCAGGACTCACTGATGGCCAAGGAAAGGCCTTATCTTTCCATCTCGAGATCTGGCAGTCACGGCTTTGTCCGAGTGACAAGCCAAGCCTCTGTGACCTCCAGCTGCCATGCGTGGGAAGTGCCCCAAGCTGTCCAAGGTGCTGCTTCCTCGAGGTTTCTGCACAACCCCCACCACACGGGTGACCCCCGCCGCCCCCCGAAAATGGGGAAGGATCTGGACACTGAGCCTGGCCTCAGCTCACACAGCCCTCCAGCCTCCTCTGTAAATGGGGGCAGCCAACCCCTCCCAAGGTGGTTCTGAGTTGGACAGGCTCACGTCGAGGTGCCAAGTGCTTGGCAAAGAGGAAGTACGCATTAACATGGGCCGCTGGCACCCACAGCCAACACCAGCCCCGTCCAGCCACTTCTAGGGACGTCACCTTGACCCACAGTAGGGCCAACGCTGACATCTGGGCGGCTGTGCTCTGAGTCTGAACTTGCATCTTCTCAGCTCCTGGCTCGAGGCCAGGGGTGCCAACTAGTTCAAGCTCATCTTCAGAAAGCTGCTTTCTAGACTTCACCCCTCGCCTCCCAGGGTTCTGAATCCAGGCGCCGTTTACCTCAGACACTTTTTTAAAAATAGTCATCTGGCAAAACACACAAAGAAACAAAACTAAAGTGACAAATGAAGGTGTTAATCTTGTTAGGTATGAGAATGGCACTGTGGTTATGTACAAAAATGTCCACGCTTTATGCTAAGAGATGCACACTGGATATGCAGGGGCAAAATGACAGAATGTTCCCGAATTTAATTTAGTTGGAGCAGAAGTGGCAAATGCTGTTACTACTTGAATCTGCATGATGGGGACACCGCATGGATGCTGGAAAAGGGGACTCATCAAAACAGCCGGGCAAACGTCTAACCCCAGAGACTGGGGCTTTGGACATGGGCGTGGGTTCTCCAGGTGACTGAATCGAAGGCCTGGTGGTCCCCCACCAGAGCTCTGGAAAGCGGTTCCCTGTACTGAGGCCACCACTCGGGCCACTGGGCATCTCATCACTGGGAGCGCGTCTCTGGTGAGAGCGTTTGTCAGGTGGTGGGGGTAGACACCACTTGGGACCAAGCTAGCCAGCCCACAAACCCCACTGGGGTCTCAAAGAGCAGCAGGACGCTGGGGGTGCAGAGAGAGGACAGGGCACTGTGTTTGCAGGAGGCGGCTAAGGGCCGGCTCCCTTCCTTTCCCCTCGATCAAACCCGCAAACCCTCACCCAAACCTCGCTCTGGACAGTCGATCGTCCCACACCACCCCAGGCCGTGGCAGAGGCCAGTTCCTCACTTCAGCCTTTTCTGAGATGGGCCACCACACATGGCGGCCTTCTCCCTGCTGTAAGAACCCACAGCCCTGGGCAGCACTGAGACGTCCCATCAGCTCTGCACTGGTTTCTGAGCTCCCACGGGGCTGGCTCGCTCTGAACAAGACGCCACTGCTCAGCCCTCACAGCAGTGGGCAGGACGAGCGCAGGCGACCGGCCAGACCAGCCGCAGGGCCAGGGCCTGAGGGGCCGCAGGTGGACCCTCCTGAGAGGTGGGAGCTGCTGGGGCAAAGGAAGCAGAGGGAGCATGGCCTTACCTCTGTGGCTGCCTGGCGCAGGGGACTGACTGGAGGCTGGGGGTGGGGGAGTTACTTCCTGACGGGACAAAAATGCCTCATATCCTGAATGTGGTAGAGGTGGTTACACACACACACACACACACACACACACACACACACACGCATGTGTGCATCAAAACTCACTGAACTGTATGCTTACAGTGGGTGCATTCTAGGGTGTGTATGTATATTAAGCTTCAGTGAAGCTGATTCTAAAAATCTCTATATTGTGGCTTGATAGCAAACAGAGAGGTCTATAATAAATGTGCATCTCTTATGTTCTCAGATTACATATATCCCCCTGGTATCCTTGGGACGAGGCTCTTGACCAAAGGGACAGCGTTTGCTCCCAGTCGACTTTCAAGAAAAACCCCAGGCTCCGAGACACACAACTGTGGATTCTCGCATCTCTACTAAAAGTACTTCCGTGTTTCAGAAGGCCAGTTCTTTAGCCGCCTCGATTTAAAAATAGAAACACACGTCTCATTTAACTAAGGGAAAAACGCAGCACATGGCAGGGCCTGATCTGTCCCTGCCCAACTAACAGACGGCAGAGAAGAGGCAGTTGGCGCGGGGGAGGGAGCATCTGGACTCACATGTGCCATCGCGCTGTGGCCCACCCGCTTCCCTTTGGAGCTGGGGTTTGTGCTAATCCAGTGGCACAGGTGACTCCAAGGCAGAGCGGGTAGCCTGAGCCCCACCTGAGGTCGATGCTCTCCTCATCCTGCCCCTGCCCCACATCCGTGCCTAGGGTCACAGCAGGCCTGGGGGAGAGGGAACGGGCTGGCCCCAGAGGGCCACCCTGGGCCCAGCTGTGGGAGGAAAGCTCTCAAGAAAGTGGGGCCTCCAAGCCCCGACCCCCTGAGCAGTTTCATCTCTGAGGTCTGGAGGCCTGAACATCCTCCAGGATTGCTGCTGTCACCCAGCTGCTTGGACAGGGGCTCTGCGCCCCTGAGAACAGCAAGCCAACCCCAAGCACCTCTATATGACAGGCTGACGCACACATGGTCTGCTCTGGAGGTGCCTCCAAGCTGGGCCTGGCAGTGGGCTTGGATGGGGTGCCCATGCTGTCTGCCAGGGAGAGGGAGGGCCTTTCCGTTGGCAGCACCAGGCACCGTGGCACAGAGACACCCAGTTTCCAGCCCCTTGGAAGTGGTGACAGCGCTCCAATGCAAAACCACCTATATGAGTCACCCCTGATGTGTGTCTGGGCCTCAAGAAATGGCAGAGCCAAAGCTCCCTCAGATGGCAAAGAATGTTCCAACCGTGTCCGCCTCTGAACCCATCCCTGACATGGGACTTGGTCAAAGAACTTTCCAGGCCCAAAGGCAGCCCCAGTGCACAGAGGAGCCAGTGAGGCCACTGCCTTCCACCATCTGACGGAGGCTCCCCGTCAGGCCACAATGCGCCGCCACGTCGGAGACGTCCTGCTGTCGCAGGTGAGAAACTGAGGCATGGAAGGATGGAGTGACTAAGGGCTCAGAGTGGCTGAGCCCTGGCTCTCCACTGGACAGCTTCCTGTGCCACTTGTGTGAACAAAGCCCTGGTGCTGGCTGGGACCCCTCGCTTGCCCATCCGGAACCTTCCACTAACTAGCCATCACGAGCCACCTGTAGGACACAGGGACGAGAATCTTCAGACAGGGATCCATGGGCGAAGCCAGCAGAGGCCCCGAGGGGCAGGTGCTCTCTGACCCGAGCCCTCCAAATGGATGGTACTCTGGCCATGCTGGAGGGCTGGGGATGCAAAAGTCCCCAGGCCGCCTTTTGGTATATTTTCCTAAAAAGGCACAGAACACAACTCTATTACAACAAACAGGGCCACACATTGCACAGGAGAGTGCAAAGTTCACTTGAATTTTTAAGTTAGAACACGAAGCTTCACAGGTTAGCACCTGTGGTGAGAATTCTTCCCTGCATGCCCTGGGCCTGTGTCCCCAGTCCTCTGCCTTTAGCACATGGGTGAGAAGCCATTGTCGGAGGGAAGGCGCCAGGTCCGCCGCTGCCCAAACGAAGGGCCCGCTCTTACCTCACCACACGCCCCTCCCCTCCCCTCCTTCCCCCAACCTCACCTTCCTTTTGCGCTGCGATGACCTCTGGCCACCGCACTGAGGGCCACTTTCCCTGAGGGTTCATGGTGGCTGGAAGGGGCTGCTGTCTGGACTGGCAGAGTCTGGCCGGGCACTCCCTCCCAGCAACACTGCCCCGTGCGTCCACGTGCCCAGCCCACAGGGGACATGGGATGAAACTGGAGGGATGGCCGCCGAGACAGCCCCAACAGCCACAGGTGCATTTGCTGTTCCCTGCCATTGCCAAGTGCTGGGGAATTCGGAATCTGGGGGACACGGAATGGACTGTATTCATCTCCAGGGGGCTTTCCCAGCAACCCCACGATGCCCAGGGGGCTGGAAGTGACCCCATTCCTAGAGATCCTTCTGTTACAGACTCTGCGTGGACACCCCAAGCCCACAGGGCCTCCCCCTTCCTCAAAGGCGCTGCTTCTAGTCCCCACACGAGCCACACTTAACTACGAAAAACCAGCCCGTTCTCCTGATGGCTTGAGAGGTGCTCTGGTGTCCACCCTCGACCTCAGGGAGCAGACCTCACACCACCCTGCCCTCCCTCCCTGCCAGCCCTCCCCCTGTGTTCTGCAGGCTGTGTCCCCAACCTGCTCCCAACCCTGCAGGGGTCTCGGTCACTGGGCCAGCTCTCCCACCACGTGCTTCTCATCTGGGACATGAAGGAGATGACATGAGACAGCTGTTTCCGAAAGGCCGCCCCAGTCCCCAAGCCCCTTCCTCCCCGGCCCAGTACCCCCTCCTCTGACATCTTCAGTCTTCTCTTCCGCACAGCACAAGCTCCCCCGACAGGCTGTCGACACCCGAGACCACCCTCTCTCGGGCAGGCCTCCCTGTCACCTCCTTTCCCGGCAACGTAGCACTTGCTGCCACCTTCCTGCTTTACTCCTGTGCTCTTCGACACTCATCCCTGACTCAGCCCCTCTGCTCCAGCACCCACAGCTGCTCCTCTCCCAAGGTGGCAGCCACCCAAACTGTGCAGCTCACATCTCAGCCAATCCCTTTCTCAGACCCTGGCGCCCTTCCTCCTGTGACAGAGCACCACCCGTCCTGCCCCTGAGCACACCCACCGGCTTCTCAAGCAAAGCACCCGGGAAGGTTAAAGCACGCCTGTCCACGCCACAAGAATGAAAGACCATGGGGGCCTCTTGATAATGGGAAATTCTGCAGACGCAATATTTTACTGGCTTGAAAAAGCCAACACTAATCAACTCCATGCTCCTGCCTTTAGAGTGGAAGGGGGAGAAAAGGAAAGACACACTAATGACAAGATACAGGCCACTGTCTTGCCCATGGGCGAAACGGGCTCAAGGGCTGAAGGTGCAGGCGTGGGCAGCAGCGGTCGCTACTGCAGCCGGTTTGTTCACAGCAGCCTGGGCGTCTGCCACGGTGTCAGCGAAGCAGGAAAGTGAACCATTTACAGGGTGACAAGAATCAAACACCCACCACTCTATTTCCATACAGCCTCCCTCGAGAAACCCACTGCGCACGTGGGGGGCCCACGGAGTGGTCATGGACAACTGGAGACGCATCTCTTCACACGCAGGCGAGTGGTGCAGGAAGATCGCGTTTGCGTGCAACTCCAGGGCTGCCACATCTGCTCACTTAATTCCTGCATTTGGCTGCATGTTAATCAGACCTCAACTAAAACCACAACAGGTGGTGTCCTGGTCCCAGGTCCAGATTCAGGCTTCCCTTTAGGTCAAATGTTCTATTAGCTCCTACATTCCATTCTGAGAATGATTTTAGTCATTAATTTATCAAAACTGTATTGGAAATTCAGGCCCTGCTCCAGGCACTGGGCTCACAGCATTGAGCAGAGTCAGAAATCTGCTCTGTTAGCGGAATTCCATGGCGAACGAGTCCTCTTCCAAAAAGAAACAAGTTTGTAAAAATGATCCAGTAGCACTCCCAAGAATGTCAAGGGAATGATGGAACTACTGGTGCAGTAACATTTTTCAGAAAATAATCCTTTCTGGCACCTAAGGGAAAACTACCCACCTACTATTTTATAAAATGAAATTGCTTTCTTCTGATAGTTTTTTCCAAGATGGGCTCAAATTTCAGTACTTTGCTGCCCCAATTGATCCTATCTCAGGAATACAGTAAACAAAAAAGGAGAAACACCATTTGATTTTTTATAACAATAACTATACCGCAAAAAGTAGAACTCAAAGAATTTTTTTTCATGTGGTCTATTACAGATGACAAAATACCTTTCTTTTGTCTTCCTGTGGAAGCAAAGGAGCAAAGCCTTTCTCAAACATTTGTTCTGTGTCCCTCTCCACTACCACCTCCTCTTTATTTCGTAGCAACTTTAAATCTGTGTTTAGAACATTTATTTCTAGCATCAGTGCATAAATTCCATGCTATTCCAAGTGTATGGGGTTTAAAATTTGGTGCTGAGAGTGTATGTTAAGGCAAAATGGATAATAATTCTAACTTATAATTTTAGGAGACATTTAAAAATCTTGAAGCTGTCACACTCATAGCCGGTTCTCACCATGGTTTTTTGGAGTGTTTGGCACCTCCCAACCCCTGGGCTCTGCCTGAGCTAGAGACTGAAGTCCAAGCTGCTGGGACCAGGGACTGATTCTCACCTGCTGCTACCCCCTCCCCCACCATCTTGGCTCGGAGCTGTGACACCTTGGGGTGACTGCTGCGTCTCTGCTGGCCTCTGCAGTGGGGCACTCGGGCTCCATTAAGCACTGTTCAAGTGTTGACAAGGACCTCAAACCACTTCCTGCAGAAAGCCCTAGCTCCCTGTTCAGCCCCCGGTCCCATCACTGCCACAAGCACTGAGCAAATGCCTCAGTGTTCACAGCAGAATATTAACACTCTTACAGCCTCATGTGGTTTCCACAGGTGTAGGTTTCTCTTTAATCAGCAGTGAAGTTATCTGGGTTTTAGATAATCATTGAACTGTCCTGCCAGCCAGCTCCTGTTAGAGGTCATGCTAAAAGAATGATATGTAGGGAAGGAGGCCTGACCCTGGAGTTATCAAAGGCACTTACAACCATTTGCTGAATCAAATTCAGCATTTGAAGTCAGCCAGAAAGAGACCCAGATCTTCCAGCATCATTTTGCAGATGAGCATTTTACTTGAAAGCACTTCATGTGGACATGAGCGGAACCAGCTTTGATGCAGGGGCCACCCAGGGCCCACACTTCAGCCTCACTTTCTGCAAATGAGGAACTGAGGCGTAAAAGCCACTAAGGCTTTGTGGATTCTTTGCAGAAAGAGATGATGAGGGAGATAATGGCGATAAGGTGCAGACATACAGGAGACATCACTTAAGAAAAGAGTGCCTGAAAAGCAGCCAGCTTTCTATTCAGGTGGGAGAGTTGTCACTAAGTAAGTGGGACCTCTGGGCTATTTCAGTGAAGACATGCATTGCCCAGATCTCGGAGTTCTAAGACTCCTTTCTACATCTGTCTGTTCCCTGTGGCTGCAATGTAACAGTTCTGTATCCACCTGGTCTAAACACTCCCAAGGCTGCCAGAAGCCAAACTCTACTAAGAGGAGGCACGGATGCTCTCTGGGTCACGGGCACCCAGTCAGCAATGATACTGCGCCACCCTTTCTGGTCTGGTTTCAGGTGTAAGTATCGTTTATCTCTCAAATCTTCTAACACCCAGGAATTTTCTTCCATTCCGGTCGGATGCATGCTGTTGCTAAGCAACTCGGACAAGTCACATCTAATGATACTCTCCACACCGTCTACAAGTGGGTGTGGTTAAGACAAACAGGGTGACAAAGTCACTTCAAGTTACAACTGGAAGAGGCTAAAGATAGGTCATACACAGACCATTTAAAAAACTCTGTTATGTTTTAGTCCAGCATGTTGACATCAGATCATGCCTTGACTTTGTTACTTACAGGTTCAAACCATCTTCACAGAAACCTAGTGTGTGTGCAAGCTCAATGAGATGAAACACCAGCAAACCATAGCCCAGTGGAGGACTTCGTACATGCCCTGTTCTCCAAGGGCCGATTTGCACATTAATTCTGATGGGTACAAAATCCTGTAAGAGGGCAGATGAAGACCTATGTTCACTGCTGCGATGGATCTGTCAGTTAGGAAAGATGACTGGGACTTACACTGCAGCCACCCTTGAGTTTTCCTCTGGTCTTTAACCCCATCTTCTCTAATGAGGTGTAAAGCAATTCTTTGATACATGTGTGTGTGTTTGTCTCTTTTTGCTCCCAATCCTTTTTAAATTCAATGATGTTGAAGACTCCCCCTCTTTCTGCCTGGCCAGCCAGAACTACAACGAAAAGACTTCTAACATTGACCTCTGAATCACAGTGTCACACGGATTGTAGTATTTCTATAGATGACCTTTGGAGTCACATGACTTGCACTGCCCAGTTAAGCATTAACTGGGGATTCAGTGCTCTGGTAAAAGGAAAATATCTGCAAATAGTCACGTTCTCCCCAGTTCTGGCACTGCAATTAACTACCACTCCACACACCACGGTGAACTACTCTGTTGGGCTGTAATCCTCGTCTTTCACGACAAACAAGTGACACAAAAATGTATGGTGCAAGGACTTTGCAGAGTGAAAACCGATGGAGGAGGCAGCCAAGGTCCGCGTTCATTGCAGAGTACCTCCCTGTCTAATCTCCAGGTCCCGGGTTCCATCACCGACTGGGCACAGATAATTGCTGGTGGGGGTCCAAAGAAAGCCCACTGCCTTCTCCAAATTTTCCCACAAAAGCTACAGATTCCCTCTACTCCTTGGAAAGTGTCCAAGCAGGAAAAGGTAGTCGGAGTTGGTGGTGTAGGGTCTGTATGGCTAGTCTGTAAATGACCAGAAACGTAAGGAACGAATTTGTCTTAATTCAAAAAGGTACAGCTGACAAGACGCGAGGGAGACCAAGACAGTACCCCCTGGCTCTCAGGAGTTCACACAAGGGCAAACAAGTCGCAAATAACTATAATCGGTGCAACAAGTACCATAACAGAGATATGGGGCAGGCAAGGTGGGAGCAGGGACAAGGTGGCAAATCGCTTGGACCCTTCACCTCGAGCGAGACCCCAGCGGGTACCCACGGGCACACTGCTCTTTAGTTTCAAATTCTCCCAACAACTTGTCTTGGGGTCTGGCACAGGAACGTCCCCCAGGCAAAAGAGTCGACTCCCCCTCCTCCCACCAGCCCGCTGGTGCCAACTCTTGATGCCGTCGCCGATGCGGAAAGGGCCGGACGCCCGAGGGGCGCGGGGCCACGCACCGGGCTTGCCTCCCGGGCGTGCTCGTTCCCCGGTAGCCCGCCCTTCCCACCATGCCCGCCCCCCGCTGCTCCCTGCCTTCAGTGACCCTCGCCCCGGCCGGCTTGGCGCCCCACCGCAGGCCCGAGCCCCGGCGGTCCCGGCACCCGCGGCCGCGCCACCCTCCCCCAGTCCCTCGCCTCACCTCGAAATGGAGCCGACGGCGGCTGAGGGCGTCCTGGGGCTCAGCGCATCCTGGGGGCGCAGGGAGCCGGGAAGTGGGGCCGCGCCGAGCTCGCAACGAGTTATGTAACCGGCAGGGGCCGCAACCGGGACGGAGGCGGCGGCCCGAGGCACTTCCGCCTCCCGGGCCCGGTGGCGGCGCAGCCCGGAAGCCCATTGGCCACTGCCCCACGTGACACCGCCCTCCCTGATGCCGCCACCGCCATTTTAGGACCGGGCAGGCCTCGCGCGAAGGTGGCCGTGGGAGCTTGCTTCCTGCACGCACTGTCGGTGGAGGCGCAGAGAGGTAGCCGGCCGGACCCCTGAGCGCCCCCAAGCCTGGTGCGCGTGGACGCTGGTGGCGCGGTTCTCGGGTCGAGGTGCCCTGGGCTCTTCCGAGCGCCCCACGCCGGCTCACACACTGGAGGCTCACTCGCGGCCCTCCAGTCACCGGCTGATGCTTCCTTAGCTTACGTTTGGGGCTTAATGTTTACATCCCAGCACCTGGCCTGGCCTCGAAGCTTGGCAGACGCCTGAATAAAGCTGTACGAAGTTCGCTCCCGGCCCCACAGTCCCAAGCTGGCACCACCCTGCGACAGCGCCAGGCGTCCTCAGCTGACAGGAAAGTCCGATTTCGGCAGAAATGCAGTTTAGGGCTGCCACCGTGTAAAATAGGCAAGGGTCAGTTGTGTTCAAAGTTGCAGGGCGCTCTATAATGCAAGCTCTCACTCAAATTTTGTTACGAGGGAACCCGTGTTGAGCAAAAACATTAAAGCAGAAATTTATTCTCTGCTTTCAAATAACTACAATGGTCCACATAACCAAAGGATGGAATAAGAAGAACCTGTGTACAACCAAAGGCTAAAATGATTAACCCTAAAAAAGATTTAATTCATATCCAAGAGAATAAACCTTACCACAGATTAAAATGTTTTTGTACCCTAAATAAAGTGGCACTATTTTAGAAATGTTAAAAGCATATTCCCTCTGGTTACAAAAGGTAGAAGAGTATAAAAAAAAAAAGAGGCATATTCTTTCAACATTTTGATAAGGAAAAAGTACCTAATAATTTTAAAAGTTTAAAAGGTAACTGGTGGGTCGGGCGCGGTGGCTCA
>NW_012148285.1:2075491-2117807 GCF_000956105.1 Propithecus coquereli | reverse complement strand
CAACCTCTCTATCTCCAGGCCCTGCGAGTTGAGAAGAGGGTGGGTCCCAGGGCCCTAACCCGTCCCCCTGGCTTGGGTAATCCCTCATGCCCTCAGAGCATCTCCCAGAAGGAGACACGGAAGAGCTGCAGCCGCAGCCACTGTCAATCCAGAAGGGGCTGAGGGGTTCGTGGTCTCACCTGGAATTGGGACTGGGACTAAAATCGTCATCATGCATTCCACAAACAGCGTTTATAGATAACTGTTGGGGATAGAGAAGAGGCTGTTTTCCTTAACTAATTTAATGCAGGGGTTATGGCAGGCACCAAAATATCTACAACACAGGGATACATGCAGGTAAAGGTAGAAAAGATATAAAATGCTTGGTGGTAATTAGGACCAAAGGGTTCAGACAGGGGCCCAGTAATCTAGTCACCCGGTGTTTTAGATGAGCAACCAGAAAGCAGTCAAAATGGCACCAAAGCATATAATGGGACAGTCTTCCACCTTGCCGCCTACCCTTCACGCTCCTCCTCCTCCAGGTCAGTGTCCAGACTTCACCTGAACCCCTAGTGCAGGAGCAAACACCCTGAGGAAGAACAAAAAGGTGCGGCAGCCTTTTACTTTTAAATTTTGCTCTCGTTGGCAATATGATGATCCTTCCAACATTTGGTTACAAAATAGTTCATTTAGTAAGTACCAGGCAAGCACTGTAGTAGGAGCCAGGCTCTGCGCTAGGCAGATCAGTCAGAGGTAAACCAGAAAGCATGTCCCTGACCTGGAGAGGCTCTGAGTCCAGTGATGCTTTTTCCTGTTCAGAAAGTTTGCTAACAAAGGCCTCATATTTGTATTTTTTCCTTAAAGACACTGTAATTGAGAAATATTGCTTAAAACTTTTAGAGGTTAAATTACATTTAGGTGTATATTCTAGCACTTAAACAATCACTGGAAAATCACTTGAACAAAATGAGAGCAATATAATACTATTCACAACTCTGCAGAGTTGCAGGTTTAAGTGCTGCAAATATCTTACTGTAAGCTGCACTGCTTACAGTTCAGAACATTTCGAGCACTCCACACAATTATATTTAGTGTGTTGTTATTAAAATTATTGGTAATTAAACTTGTTGCAATAAAAGATTGAGGACTGATTAGAAAGATCCACACAGTATGGCAAGAATGAATGAGGCAAAGAGAAAACAAGGGTGGAAAACTAAAGAGTGTTGTGGGTGTGTAAAATGCATACTGTGAAGTCCTACACACTTTCTAGAGATGGGCTGTAAATTTAGCTCCAAGCTGTCAAGAATCCAGTTTGAAGAGAATATCTGGCTATTAGTTCCTATTAGAGCTAAGAAAAAAACAAAAAAGAAAACAGGATTCAAAAAGTCAGTGTCAGAAGCATCAGAGTACTGTCCCTTTGTAGCTAGGCATCCACTGTCCCAATCCTCCCCCCCCTTTTTAAAATAATGGTTTTATGGTATGTTATTATTTTAAAATTTTTATTTAAAACATTTTCTTTGGAGATGGGGTCTTGCTATGTTGCCCAGGCTGGACTCAAACTACTGGCCTCAAGTGATCCTCCCACCTTGGCCTCCCAAAGTGCTGGTATTACAGGTGTGAGCCACTGAGCTCGACCTTCTCATGTATTCTTGTAGTGATAGAATCCTACCCCATACAGTGGGCCAATCGCTGCCAAGCTAGGCTTTTATTTCTGGGCCTCTCTTGCAGCAGGATCAGGCTATATGCCAAAGTTTTTACAGAGGACAAGAATAAGAGTGACGTAGGCAACATGTGTGTCACGTCCTTAAAATTGCTAAAGGGAGGCCAAGGCAGGAGGATTGACTGAGGTCAGGAGTTTGAGACCAGCCTGAGTAAGAGTCAGACCCCATCTCCAGCTGGGCCCAGTGGTGCGTGTGTGTAGTCCCAGCTACTAGGGAGGCTGAGGCAGAAGGATCACTTGAGCCCAGGAATGGGAGGTTGGAGGATGCAGCGAGTTATGATGATGCCACTTGCACTCTAGCTGGGGCGACAGAGTGCAACTCTGCCACTCTGTTTTGAGGCAGAATCCCACTCTGCCTCAAAAACAAAAAAAAAGGAAAAGAGAAAAATGCCAGAAAATTGCTAAAATGTTAACAATTGGTGAAGCTAGGTGAAGGGTGCATAGGTGTTCACTGCATTATTCTTTCAAATATTCAGGAGGCTTGAAATTTTCAAAATAAAGAGATGGGGGTAAAAAAAAGGAAACTGCTTATTCTCCTCTCTCGCCCCTTTCCACTGGCTAGGACACGCAGTGGTGAGCCCCCTCAGTCATACAAACCACCCAAGTCCTTGTGACTCAAAGTGTGGTCTGTGGTCCAGAAGCATCAGCACCACCTGGGAGCTTGCTGAAAATGCAGAACCCCAGCCCCACCCAGACTGCGTCAGACCGGCATGTAACTCAGAATCTGTAGTCGGCAGCATCCTCACTGAACCGGAGGCACGTCAGAGCTGAGAAGTGCTCCCCAGGTGACAGCAGACTCACAACACTGTTCTTTCCGGGGTTCCATGTACAGCACTGTAAGATGAACTTGCAAAAATGAGGCATATAATATATATCCATTCAAACTTTAAAAACACTCTTTTAAAACACAAATGAGAAATTACTACAAGGAATATTTGAGGTATAAAAACTCATTCCACCCTCTTCTATCATGTGGGTGGCATCGATTCCACCCCTTGATCCATTGGTCCCTAATTGGTCTAACCAGTTAAGGTCACCCCGTCCTCCCTTGGCTCAGGTGACCCTGGTCTAAGGAAGTCCAGGGGGAGGGTTCAGGAACGGGCTAATCCCTGTCGGGTCTGTATTGATTGGCCCTCCCAGTCTTTGCCTTCCTGGTTTCTCTTTGCTGTGTTTTGAGATATTTCTTCCACTTGATCTAACAGGTTACTTGCTTTGTAATGACCATCCTTTCCTTCGATTTATCTATTGGACTTCTATAATAAATTTAAGAAAAAAAAAAGCTTTTCAGTTCCAGAAAGTTTTGCTATAATTGAATCTCCTCTGGTTGTGGCACTAGAGTAAAGCTGTCATCTCCTCTAGCTGTTTCACCCAGAATTGAGAGTTTCTGTCTGTCCTCCCTGTGGCTCCAAGGTCTCTTGAGGCACATTACTGGTTTTCTCTTGCTTACTAATCACTCCTTTCACCCTCTGGACATGGGCCAAGCAGGGATATGCCTAAAGGCCACCCGTGGTGGATGGTCAGCAGTCCCTGGAGTCTTGCCATATACCAAGCTGCCAGGCAGTGGCACCTGTTTGGAGGCACTTGAAGGAAAGTCCTCAATTCCTGTTTGCTCAACTGCACAGCCCTCTGCCAGCCTTGGAGACAGAGCAGTGATCAGGCTTCTCCAGCCCAGGGAGAGCAGCAAGCGGCCATCTATCTGGGCAGGCTCTGCCCTTCTCTAAGGCCCATGAATCCCCAAGGCCAAAAGTGCTCCAGAAATGAAGGCATTTTAATTTTCACCCTAGGCCACTCCCACATGGTCCCCAGGCTCTTATCTGGCCCACAGAGGAACCAAGCCCAGTAATGCTCTCTTATTCCAACCCTGGGTGATACCGAACCTTCCCCCGCAACCCCTGACCCAGCTGCCTATGGCTCTACTGGGGAAAGGAAGTCAGCAGGTGGACTGGGATGGGGAAGGGAGGAGAGCACAGCCTGGGGAATCAGGTTTAGGTCAGAAACAAGGTTGCAACTCACAACCCTGTACATAAAAACTGCAAAACACTATATTTCCTTAAGGAAATGTTGGTTAAAATTATTTTAATCACATTTTAACTTTGGAAACAAACCCCATGTTGCCTTACAGAAAGGTTTTACTAATTTATTCTCATACTATGAGTGATAAGACTCTGCATCTCCCACAGCAGGGCACATGGCCCACACCCTCACCAACACAGGCTATTATTCACCTTTCTGTAATTAATCTATGTGAAAAAGATCTCATTGTTTTAATGGGTATTTCTTACTGAGTTTCACTTAAAAACTTGTATGAGCCATTTATATTTCATGTTTATATAATGATTTTTACAGTTGTGTCCAACATGATGTTTTGGTTCAACTTGGGGGGATTTTCTGACACTAAACATTTTTTTATAAGTACTGCATGCCTATGGTAAATCTTTAAAAAAAGCTGAACAAAAGGATATACCGTGAAAAATAAGTTTCCCTCCCTCTGAGTCTGAGTGCCATAGTTCTCCACATACCATTCTTACTCGTGTCCTGGTATCCTTTTAGAGATACTATTTACATGGACAAACATCATGATATTTTCATAAATAAAATGCAAGTGTGAGTGAGATTCGGGCTGAGCTTGGATACTGGATGCTTTTCCTTCCTTCCTTCCTCACTCTGGGTACAAACGATGACTGAGACACACTCTCTGCCATTGAGATGTGTCATCAAAAGGCAGTTTGATAAGTATTTCAAAAGAGGTGTTTGTTGTACAATGGAACTTCTAGAATGGAATATGAGTGAATGCATATTTGATAAGTGTCTGTCATGTGCTAAACATTTCGTTATAATCCTTCCTGAATGTTCTCACTTACTTTCCCCAATGATCCTGAAAGACAGTTCCGCTGTCCTTATTTTACAGATGATAAAACACCCACTCAAGGCCGTTGTAGCATGCAGAATGAAGCTCCTCTCTCCAGTGGCATTCCTGAGTGCCCACCGTGAAGGATAAAAGCCAAGAAACAAACGAACTAGTTCATCATGAAAAGCCATGCCTTCCCTTGGATTACAACTTTCCTGACTTACAGAGGAAAGCCTTGAGTTTCTAAAAGTAGCCTTTCCAGGCAGATGCCTGAAAACATTTTTCCCAGGGTCCCAGAAACCAATCATGAACATGCCACTTCATGGCAACCCCTGTATCTTGTTGATCAGCATCTGTTCTGAGAGACCACCCTGGGAGCACTCCCAGAAGAGCTGAAAGGCTCCATGAGACTGTCATGAGGTACAGTGGATTATTCTGACTCATGGTTCAGAAGGGTTTAGTAATATCTGCATGGATCAAAACCACTACAGCCAGGAACCAAATATTTTGCTTCCAAAGAAATTCTTTTTTGGTGTAAAATGATGTAAGTGTATAAGATAGAACACCGAGGATACTGTTTCCTGCAATTAGAACCAAGACGGAGGTAGCAGAGGACAACCACGTGGCCACACAGACCAATCTCAGAGGGTCACACCAGTATGTTGGGAGGGTCTGGTTCTCCACTAATATTGTCAGTGTACCCTGAGACTGGGCTTACTATTCAAACTCACAAGAGACTGATGCTTAAACCAAATGCTTGTTTACTTGTTTATAGTTGGAGTGACTGGAATACTTATATTCTGTTTTACTTAATAAAAGAATATACTCATTTTCCCTCCCAGCAAGAAAGTGAAAGCATTTGTTTCACTAAACTCCCTCTATCATTTGGTACTAACAATAAAAAAAAAATACTTAGTAACTGACAGGTTCAAAATGGATTTCATTTAAGTAGGTTTCTTCTTTGAGCGCATCATTCACAGCAGGACACAGAAGGCTCTGACTCACTCTCTGGAACTCTTTTTACCCAAGGCTGGCTCTGTGCTTCCTTCCTCCAGGTACAGCTTTTCTGTGTGCTGCAAGGCAGAAAGAGGCAAGACCACCACTTCCTTCCTGGCCATCTCATCTCTGTAACTCCTAGGCCAGTGAGTCTCAGACAAACCCCTGGCCTCAGAAGTCTCAATCTGATGGGCTCTTTTAAGGGCTGGGTGCAGTGGCTCATGGCTGTAATCCTAGCACTTTGGCAGGCTGAGGCAGGAGGATCGCTTGACCTCAGAAGTTCAAGACCTACCTGATCAAGACTGAGACCTCCGTCTTAAAAAAAAAAAAAAAAAGATAATTTACAGAGAGAAAGCAGATGCTTGCCTATAGAAATAATTTTAATACAAACAAGTTATTTATTACTACTATTGGTATCATGTTAAAGGCAGAAATGGAGACACTTGCAAAAGGTTGTGGTGGCAGGATTTTTAAGTTCTGATGATTAAAATACATCACTTGAACATATAATGAATATACAGTCGAACATTTCTGATTTTTAAAAAAATTGAGTTAGACATAATAATTCAGTCTTATGTTTTCAACTGGTCTATCTTAGACTTTGTATCTCATCTCCTTTTAGCAAGATCAAGCTTTCATGCTGCTTTTTTCTTGGTCTACTTGTTTGGTTTTGATAGTTAGCTCTTAGAAGGTCTAGCGATTTTGTTTCCTCTCTCTGGTAATCCACTGAGTGTTAATAACACAAGCTCCATTTCTAGTCATTGGAAACTATATTTATTTCTTTGTAATAATGAGAAGAAAGTTCAAAGAAAAGAGCCATGAGATCCTCTATTCTTGGTGAAAGAGCCACAAATCCAGACCTGGGGAATCCGAGCCTAAAATGAGACATCCCTTAAATAAGAATAGCATTAAATATAAGCACAAAGCAATAAGGGAAAGATGATTACATGAGCAGCACCAGGACCCTATCACGAACATTCCTTTGGTTTAGGTTTACAAATACCAGGCTGGTTGGCTCTTCTTTAACGTATATGCTCTGGATTGGTCGAGCCTGTAGGGAAGTTTCTTACCGTTCTTCCATCTGTCCTTGAAGTACCTTTCTCCTTGGTCCTGGGATCCCCAGGTACCTTGTTTATGACCCATTCCCACAAGGCCTAGCTCTGACCTAGCTGTCAAGAGATGTCACTTGTGGCAGATACTGCTAGCTTCTTATCTGACTTCACTTCCACTTCTCTTTTCCCTTTTCCAACAGAACCCTGATTTTGTGCAGGTAGATGATCATGAGAGGCTGGGTTCTTCCCCTGGTGCCAGGGGGTGAAGCAAAATGGGCCACAGCCAGTTATGTTAACCATTTTTGCTTTGTCTCCTGGGCAGTGGTACCATTATAGCTCACTGCAACCTCAAACTCCTGGGCTTGAGCAATCCTCCTGCCTCAGCCTCCAAAGTAGCTGGGAATACAGGCGCACCCCACCGCGCCCAGCTGATTTTTCTATTTTTTGTAGAGACAGGGTCTTGCTCCTGGTCAGCCTGGTCTTGAACTTCTAGCCTCATATGATCCTCCTGCCTTGGCCTCCCAAAGTGCTAGCATTACAGGTGTGAACCACCATGTCTGGTCACGCTATGATAATCTTTTATTTTTGCTAATGATTGGTTTAGGATGGCTATATGACAAAATACATGTCTGGACGTATTACTTGGAATCTATTGTCGCCTTCACCAACATGCTAAGGATGGCAGAGTCGAAATATAGAAGTGTTGGGACCTTGATATTGTCAGAGAGCCACTGAATTAACCAGCCTGTAAATGCTCTTTGAACATCATTTTGGTGGGTTTTCTGTGATTAGCAGCTGAAACTATCCTATCTGATAGTCCACTAAATCCCACTATCTAAGTTGTCAACTCTCATAAATTGCTTTAATAACCATGCAATCATTCACTGAATAATCTTTTAGGCACAAGCACGTGCCTGGCACTAGACTAAGGAAATATGTTCAGACTTATTCAGGCTTTTCTGTCAAGAGACCTATCATCCTCATCTTTTCCTTTCCCCAAACATCTTTGTAAATTGACAATTTCTTTCACCTATCTTATAATCTTTGCAATTACCCTCTGAGTTAGGCAGGAGAGGCATTCTGAACTCTACGCAGCTGAGGAAAGCAAAGTTGTAAATCAGTCAAGATTACCAACCACTCAGTGGCAGAGCTGGGGAAGGAGCTCAATTTTTTAATTCCAAATCTCTATACCCCAGCACCTAGTATCAGTAACATGGGGAACGTCTGGCACTAGGGCAGGTCGAATGTGAGGTATTAGGAGGTGAACAACACCCCGTGAGGCAAACCAATGTCTCTACTCCCGCTTGAAGACCGGGTCCGAGCCAGATGACTCGGCTGGTCTGCAGCCGCGGCGTACGACGCACAATGCCTCCAGAATCCTTCGGGTCGGAGACTAGCAACCCGGCCTATACCGATCTGAACTTTATGAACGCATAAGAAGGCATCCCTTTACATTCCACTGCCCCATAATTCGCCCGAGACACAGCGGGCTGCTCTGGCCAAGGCTAGGCCAGGGACCCTGGGGTCTCATTTACCTCACCCCGGCCAGGCCCAAATTTTAGGCCTCCAGGGCACTGCCAGCCGAGCCCACATTTCGTTACCGATTCCTTTCGAGTTCTGGAGTCTCCCTGTCTTCTTGCTTTCCTTCTTCTCGGACACATTGCCTTCCTCAGGGGTCACCCTAAGGCTCCACTTCAGCAGGTCAACAGGCCCGGAGCTCACCAGGGAGACCCCGTTAGCGGAAGCGGAAATGCTTGGAGAAAAGAAGAAAAACTACATCTCGTCTCTGCCCAGTGCGCGATGGGTCCTCGGTTGAAGTGTCCGATTGGTCAACACAAAAGAAGGACTGCCCCCTCGGGAGCACGCTGACCAATCAAAGGGCAGATGGCCAATGCGGCAAGGGGCGGGTCGCTTCCGGCGGCTTTCCCCGCAGCTCTGCGTGGGGGAGCATGGGAGCGTGGGAGTTTTGCGGTGGCCTCGGCCTTCGCTGTTGCGTTACCGTCGGGCGTTGCTTTTTGCCGCGTCTGCCCGGGCAACACGAGGCTGTCATTAGTCCCGGACTGGTAAGTGGGCCCCCTTCGAGGCTGGGCTGGGGAGAGGAGCAGTCGGCTCAGGTTCTTAAAGGATTTGGGCAGAATCGAGGGAGGCTGGGGGTGCGTGGATTAGCTTTGCAGAAGAACTGGCCCCATTAGGGACTGTTCTCTTCCCTCGCAGCTTTGTCCCGAAGTCCCTGTGGCGACTTGAAGAACGCACCCCCACCCCCACTTCCCCAGATGGCGTCCGCGCTGCCGACAACCGAGGCCCAGGTGAGATGAGGTACCTTTTTTCCGTCCAAGATTGTTGCTGCTTTCCGGCCTCTGCCTGACCACCTCCTTTGAAGGAGGCTTAGGCATGCCGATCGTGATGGGAATGTGTCTGATACGCCACCAGCCCTTTCAGCAAGCTGTCTTCGTTCCTAGACCAGGGACATAGAAGGGGTTTACCAGCTTCTTCCTTTCAGAACCACCAACTGGGAGCAGAGCCCTTTGGAGAAGTCTATAGGAAAGTTTTCTCAAAGTGTCTTTCTGGAATGCTTCTCAAAATTGTAGCTTTCTAGGCTTTACTCCATACCTGTTGAATAATAATAATAAAGCCCTGGTGATTTTTCATCATATCATTAGGGAAGGAAGAGTAGGCCTCACAGTGTAGCAGTGAGTGTCATGGGGAAGAAAAAGAGGGAATAGCAAAGGGAAGGATGTTGGGAGAACCCTGGAACCTTTGTCTCTTTTATGATTCTTCCTGGGCTGCCCAGTCTTCTTTTTCTTAGAGCATCCTTCCTTAATGGTTTCCGTCCCCAAGAGTTGTTGTTCCCTCATCTTTTCTCTTCCAGGAGAGACTACATCATTCTCACAATGTACTGTCTTGATCCTTACTTCACGGCCTCAAAATTTATGTCCATGTTTACTCTTTCCTTCCCAACCCACACCTTACCCCTTAGAAGCCATTAATACCCCATCCCAGTACTCAGGAACCTTTTACACCAAGCCCTTTTCTCCCTTGCATCTGATGTTTCTAGCTCTGCTCAGTCTTCCTAGGCTAAAAAAGGGGCTGACCGTCCGTCCAGTCTCTTGCACTGAGTTGGGCTCTCGTGTTGTTTCAGGGACCAATGCTGTTTGAGGATCTGGCTGTGTATTTTTCTCAAGAGGAGTGTGTGAGTCTGCACCCTGTCCAGAGGTCCCTCAGCAGAGATGCCACACAGGAGTGTTTTGAGGATGTGGCCTTGATGGGTAAGGCAATTGTTTTTCCTGAATTTCAGAACTTTCATCAGTTCTAGGATGAGGATTTCATGCCTTGTACACATGTTGATATGGTGGAGTGGGACCTGTCCCTGGGTAATTTATGTGGATATGATAATTGAATGAAAGAGCAAGTTTTAAAGTATGATTTCTTAAAATCTAGTACAGGGACTGTGCTTTTGCATGAGAAGTGGCAATATCTGGTAGTCTTGCCAAACATTTGATGAAGCCAATTTACAGTTTTACATGGGAAATCCCATCACTATAGGTTACTATCATTTGGGAAAGATTGGAAATTGATTTACTCAAGGAGGTGCTGTGCCTTTCTCACCTAAGAGGAACTATATGCGGGTTGCTTCCTATGCCTGAGTAGGTTTTATCTCTGACATAGGAATATAGGTTGAGTATGTAAGCTACCCCATAACTCATATTTTATATCTTGCACTTCTCTTTGTCATATTCATGTTTTTTTCTACCTCGTTGAACATACGGAATATATTTATAATAGCTGTTTAAACATTTTTTTCGTACTGGTTTTATCATCTGTGTCACTTGTGGATATGTTTCTATTGATTGATTTTTCTCCTAGTTATGGGTCATATTTTCCTGCTTCTTTACTTCCTGGTAATTTTTGATTGAATGTTGGACATTGCAAATTTTCTGTTGTTTGTTATGTATTTTGTTGTATTTCGGAAACTATTTTTGGACTTTGTTGTGGGACGTAGTTAAGTTACTTGGGGTCAGTTTGATCCTTTCAGGGTGTGTTGTTTTGCTTTGTAAGGTTGGGTTCAGATCAGCCTTTATTCTCGGGCTGATCTGACCTACTGCAAAGGCAGTATTTTTCTGAGGACACTGCTTGATGTCTTATGTGTTAGAGGGTCTTTCCACTTTGGCTGGTGGGAACATGAACTATTGTGTGAACTCTGATTATTGCTCTGTATATTCCTTTTTGGTGGCTCTTTCTGTGGTTGGGTAGTTTCCTCATGCACTTGCAGATTAGTACTGAGCCCAAGTCTTAATGGGACCCCATGTAGATGCTCTGAGCTTTCTTTCCGGAAGAATATTTGGAAAAATATTAAAAGGAATGCTTTTTGGTAGGCCCAAGTTTTGTCAGCCGTCCGTGTAGTAAGACGGGCTATTATTTGCCTGCAGTACACACGGAAGCTCTACCTTGATCTTTCCTCAGTGAGGGGTAGAGAAATTTTGGAGACCTCTCTTGGTGGTAATAAAACTATTTCTGGTAACCTGTGTGTTTCTCTGTTAAGTTAGAAAAATACTCACTTGCCCTTTCTTTCTTAATAAATATGAATCAAATCTCTTTTCCAATTATAATTGCTCAGCTGTCACTTGAGATAGCTTAAATGATGAAAAATTATTGAGACCTAAGTAGACTAACTGGAAAACTTCACCTCTAGACAATGTCTACCAAGATTGTCCTTAGTACCTATCCCACTGGACTCTGACTTAGTTATAGCTATTCTCTGCTCCTCCCCCTTGCAGGTTCACCTAGAACCGGATCATTTGGGAGGTGGGAGAGTCTGCCGTCTCCTGATTTTGCATATTTATCAGTGTCTGGATTGCAGGATAACCCACTTACAGTTTTCTTGTGTACTTTAACTACCTGAGCTTGTTTTTTCCCCCAGTACCACTTGAAGGTGTTGTCTATGTTTTGCTTTGTTTTGTTTTTATCAACAGGAGTGGAAGGTGAGACTGAGATGAATCAGCAGTTAAGCCTAGAGTCTATGGAACTTGAAGAGCTTTCCCTAGAAGAGTACCCCATTCCTACATCCCCTGTCCAGTACCCAGAAAGCCCCTCTGAGGATGGAGTTGAAAACCCTGAAGAGAAAATATCAAGTGGAACACCCCCTTGCAAGAAAAAGTTCATAAGCCTTTTAGTTACCATTGACAACCATACCCCATTAGTAGAACTGTCTGAATGTTTAGGGGCCAGAGCACTTTCTGAAATTCTTGAATTTCCCTGGGAAGAAGCCGAAAATGTGTACAAGTGTCCTGACTGTGACCAAAACTTCAGCGATAAGTCATACCTTGTTTTGCATCAGAAAATTCATTCACGAGAGAAAATAAATAAAACAAATCAGTGTGGTGACTGTGGGAAGATCTTCACTCATAGAGCCTACCTGAGGGCGCACATCAGAATCCACACTGGCGAGAGGCCTTACAAGTGTCTCAGGTGCTGCGCCAAGTTTCGCCGGAGCTCATGTCTGTCCCGGCACATGAAAAGCCACAGGAGGGAGAAACCCTATGTGTGTGACGAATGTGCTGCACGGCATAGGAAAAGCCAGGCTGCCGGAAAAGCCAGTGAATGTGCCAACAGCGATAAACGTGTGGATCAGGAAACGGATCTTGCTCTGGACGAGGAAACACAGATAGTGACCCCCGAGTACCCGCACATTCACTGCATGAAGACCTTTGAGCAGTCCTCACGTCCTGCTGTCCCCGAGAAGGCCCACAAGGAGGATTCTGAACGCCGCAGTGACGATGATGAAAATTTTTTTTCATTCGCAAAATTCAAACCCTTACAATGTCCTGACTGTGACATGACCTTTCCTTGTTTCTCTGAACTTGTTTCTCATCAGGGCACTCACGCGGGGGAAAAGCCCCATAAATGCAAAACATGTGCAGAAAGTTTTACTTCGGAGTCAGAACTTGCATGCCACCAGAAGAGCCACAGGGCAGAGGAGCCTTTTAAATGTCCCGTGTGTGGGAAAGGTTTCAGGGTGAAGACGGATCTCGTTACTCATAAGCGAACCCATGTGAAACACACAAAGTAAATACAAGTGTGAATGATTGGGCTTTTCAGTATCTATACAGTGGGAAATAGTCACTGTTTATGTGCCAGACACTGTGCTAAGCACTTTATACACATTCCAGGTATACAAGGGCTGTCCGGAAAGTATCCAGCCATGTAATATGAAAAATTACAAAAATTATGGTTGGATACTTTCCAGACAGTCCTTGTATTTAATTTTCACCACAACCTTGATTTGGGCAGTATTATTTCTATTTTATAACTGAGGAAGCATAATCACTGTGACACTGATTATGTGAATGAAGCCAGCATTTGAACTCAGTTATTGTTCAAATTTCATTTGTATGAGCCAGAAAAAGATACAAAACTTTTGTTTAAATTCAGTTTTCATTAAAATGAAGGCTATTGCTAGAGTTATTTTAATTTTATGTTGTTTCTAAGTTTTAGAAGGAGGAGAATTTATTTTTTTGTCAGTTCTGCAGCTATATCTTGGAAAGTAAATGCTTTTATATCTGTTTTATACTTTTTTGGCTATAACTATTTGTAATATTTTTTATGTGTGAATTTTTAGAGGAGTTTAGAAGCTTTTTCTCTCCCTGTAAAAAGTTCCCAAAACTAGTTGGTATCTTGATGGCTGTTAGTATTCATGGAGTTGCCATTCTCAGGTCTGATGTCAGGGGCAGTACTGGCATTTCTGACCCAGTTGTTTGCAAGTTTTGGTGACCTGATTACAGCCCTTCTCTGGAGGCTGCACTTAACTTGGGGAGGAGGGGGAGTACTTGCTCCTCTCTAAGATGATTTGCCTCCATACCTCTACTGAAGCACATTACCTGTCTTGTTATGAGTAATTGTTTCTTATAACTATTTCTTAGCATGCTAGACATTTTAGGCATATTATCTAAGTTAATCTTCAGATTAAATCTGTGACAGAAAAAAGACTGTCCTTGTTTTATAAATAAACTGAAGCCCTTACAGGGTAGTCAGTACTTGGCCCAGCATACAAAAAATACCACATTATCGTGAAGCTGGCATTTAAACTTGGGTCTCTCTAACTCCCAAGGCCATGCATCCAGCACACTGCATCATTTGTTGGCATTCACATCATGTATCAGCACCACAGGCAGCTGGGGAGGCTGAGATCGGTAGGTGAGGATGGTCATCATCACGAAGGCTGCCCTGTGTACTTGCATCCCGGAACCGCTTCACTCTCCTTGAACTTCACCCAAAGCCTGCCTTACATGTACAGTTATAAAGCAACAGAAAACTCCTCAGGACTTCAAGTTTGAACTCCCATCCCTGTCATCAGATAAGAGATTTCAAACTTTGCAGAGTATAGTCCTGAAGGTTTTAGTTGGGTTTTGGTTTTTAAAAAACACCCATTAACATTTCCTCTTCATCTCCAAAGAAAAATACATGTAGAAAATTGTTAGATTTCATCAACATGGTAATATGTATGTCTTTAGATATTGCTATTATACTTAAATATTGGAGCAAAATATTGTTAAATAGTATGGTTATTAAAGAACCAGCGAATGTTGTAAATACACATTCATATAGAATTTCTCTTTAAAGTGAAATTGATTGCATACCTATCAACAAAACAATATTTATACGTGCTTTTGAGTGGGATGTAAGAATGGTCTTATTCTATTTAAATAGACAGTATAAAAGTACAGTATTTGCTAAAATGGAATTATTGCTGGAAAATCTCATGAGCAAAAATAAAGGCTTGTTAAGGACTAATTAGATGGAAGGTAGTACCTGGGAGGTGTTCTTCCTACAGAACAGCAGATTGAGACCTTACTATACAAAAACATGCTGGCTATTGCAGCTAAGCTCTTAACGCTGATCAGGGCAGAAAGACACTGTTCAGGTGAGAGAAAAGCTGAAACCAACAGCCCCAACCCAGCTTAGTTACTTCCCCCCCCTTTTTGTCATTCTTGCTTGCAGATCCACAGTTGAGACCATGTGTATGTCAAGGTCAGACTTGGCTCTTTGTTTCTGATGTCTCCACTCTTAGGATACAGGACACCAGTCTGCCAGGGATTTAAGGTCTTAAATTTAAAAATGAGGCCTTACGATCTTCAGGTCTGTGTGTCTGAGGTACTTTGAATTGTGTAGAAAGATAGTCTCTGGTTAGATTTCTTATTAGCCACCTCTGGGATTTAATGATCTTTTTTAAGTATCAACAAGAACACAACCTCCCTGCTCTCTTGCTTCTGCCCTCAGTGGGAGAAACTGGCAGGATGCCTCACCAGCACTTATGAGGGGCTCTTACATTTCAGTCAAAGACTGAAGAGTTGCAGGGTGGGGCATATAATTGGGAAAGAAGCCCCTACTAGCAGAGTTGCTGCAGAAGCAGAGAGGACTATCTTAGGCACTTGGACAGAATGGGGCTAATAGAAAAGACAGACACTCATCCTTTTTTTTTTTTCTCCTAAGAAAGTATAGGGGAAAGTAAGAATTTGTGTCATACATCCTGTTCTGCACCTCAGTATGGCAATTTGCTTTTCCAGTTGAGGCTTCATTCACAACCCCTCATTTTTTGCAATTTTACTTATTCTCCAGATTATAGAAGATTATGACAAACCTCCATAGAAGATTAGAAAAATAATAATTCTACAGAAATACTAAAATACACATGAGTGTACTTAAAGTGACTTTTTGGTATAATATTGTTAATGATTGGTATGCAAAAAAATAACTTAAAAAAAAACCCTTACTTGAGTGTCAGTTATTGTGAAATAGGTGTATTTTCAGTTGTTGCCTTATTGTGCACTTGTACCTAAAAACATTTGCTGGATGTAAGTCAAGCTGCTCTGCCCCCAGGGAATTGAGGGCGATGGTGTGTCTGCTGGTGAGATTTAGGCTGTTTTTATGAAGATGGCTTTTTTGTTCTATTTAGTGTCAAGTGATGGAGATTCCATAAAATTGTTGTTGACTAAGAGATATTATTAGCCTTCCATTTTAGGTGCTATCAACAAATACTGGATAAAAGTTAATACAGGAATGAAAAACTAAATGCAAGAATTTATTGCTGTGTATGGTTAACTACATTTTGCAGCATAGGTGTTGACACACTGTGCAGAGTGAAAACTTTGTGCTGAAGAAACTGACTCAAACAAATTTCTTTTTTGTTGTTAATGCAATAATGAAAATGTGTGTCCCCACAGTTCCTTAACATGATTGCTGGAATATCAGGTTCTGCTAAATAGTCATCACTGATGCAAACAGCATCTTCTCAATGGAATTCAGATGTTAGCAGTTTACATTTTGTAATTTAAGAAATTACGGAATTTATTTCTGGAATGAATTGGACTCAAAATAGTTGTGCTTAGAGCTTTGATAACATAGGTAATAGTCTATTCACATCTCATTTAACATAGAAAATGACTAACCCAATAGTTCAAGGAGTTAAAACTCAAAACAAATGACATTTCACAGAAGATGCCATTTTGAGTCTTTGCCTCCTGAGATTCCATATATAATTAAGTGGCAGTGTTCTGGTGACTGCACCATAAGATGCCATACAATTTGAAACTGCAGATTTTGCTCAAAGTAATCTGCAAAGTAATATTGCATATGTGTACAAGGAGAGACATAGGTTATAATTTATATGAATAAAGAGTCTATTTTGAATGTTCATTAAACTTGTCCCTGTGGGATTTTAGCAGCGAAGTGTTTTTGCTTTGACCATGTGTTTAAAAAGTAACAAAATGATCTTCATTAGAAATGTATATATGTTCATCTGTTTTCATTTTGTAGATTAGGAGAGCTATTGATCTAATATAAAAACCACCATTACCTATCTTTCTAAGGCCCATCTGACTACAGGTGTTTTGTCTTGTTTTTAAATTGACATTCCTTCTTGCAATAACAGTCTGTGGAGGAGGGGGATACAATATAAATAATCATCTATATAAACCTAAGAATGTGCTGTAATCTCTAGTTCCTTTGGATACCTCAGAAGTATATTCGTTGTATGCACTTCTACTATTTGTGTAATGTTTTAATTTTACTGTTTTTGGTGCATTTTCATCAGTCTTAGCTCTAGATTGCAAGCTCTCAACAGGCAGTGATTATGTTTATCTGATGTGCAATTTGTCATCTAATAAATGCTATTTTATGATGATAGCAAGGAAGTGAACTTTTTTTCTTTTTTACACTTCAGTGGTTTTGGATGGCAATGAAGTGAATTTTGAAGACTGGCGGGATTGTGGTTTGGAGAGGGTGAATGAATGACTTCTTGCCATTAATTAAGGAAGTAAAATCGCTTGCTCTCTGAACTCAGCAGAAAATTCCGGCGTTATTCCGGGAAGACAGCGCCAGCCGTCAATCGCCTTTCCAGGCTCCGTTGCGCAGCAGGAGTACAGGGCCAGGTACCTCTGGTCTCCACATGGCAGCGACTGCCCGGCGTGGGTTGCCACTTAAAGCTGGGCGTCAGGGACGGGGGTGAGCAGGACTCCCAGGAGGCTTCGCGTAGCTCCAGGAGATCCCAGGTCTCCAGCTTGGCAGCCAACTGCACAGGCCAGCGGAAGTGGCAGTGAGGAGACTTACTGCAGCGGGCGGCTGTCCAGGAACCGGAAGCCGCGAGGCCACTTCCGGCAGCGCCTGCGCACTCCTGGGGAAGTCGGGGTGTCGCGAGCGGTGGGGATCCGGCCGCTGGGTTTGGCCAGGCCTTTGTCCTACGGCCGCTGCACCCCGCTAGGCGGTCTCCGTGTAAGCCCGGCAGTGGGGGCGAGAACATTTGCCGAGGGACTCCTCAGGTCTTTCCCTCCGTATCAGCAAGAAGGTAACGGGTGGACTGTCGAGGACCAACCCGAATCTCCATCCCGTGATTCTAGGCAATGACCGCGCTGGGACAGAAGGAACCTTACGTCACCTTCTCGTCTCTGACCCCGCTTCATCATTGTGAAGCTACAGGCCCATCGTGAGTTTGTGTCTCTGGCTTGTTGAAATGGATACTTTGTACTTCTCACTTGTGCTGGGTAGACTATTATCTTCTCTCTAGAACAAGCCCCAGTCTCCTCTTAGGCTTTTGGAGTGTTCCATAGCCGAATTTTAACGTGCTTCTGGTTGGTTGGAATGTACTCTCCGTTCACCTTGGGTAGATGGTTTCCCCCAGTGAGCTTGGACACTTCCATGGCTACAAAAGACCTCACTATAGGTCTAGCTCAGATTTCTCTTCTCCCCTGCACTCCAGATTCCTAGCTTCAAGTGTCTCCAAGAGATCATCTTTTGGATGTCTCTGAAGCATCAAAACACATGTCCTGGCCAGGTGCAGTAGCTGACGCCTGTAATCCCAACCCTTTGGGAGGATCGCTTGAGCCCTGGCATTGAGGTTATAGTGAGCTATGATTGTGCCACTGCACTCCAACCTGGGCAACAGAGCGAGACCCTTTCTCAAAAACAGCAAAACCAAACCCCAAAAACAAAAACCACACGTCCTTAACTAAACTCATGCTTTTAGCCCCAATCTGTTTGCCTCCAGTATGTGGTACCACATCTACACAATTGCTCGTGCTATCAACAGACACTCTTTCTCCCATGTTGCTATGGTTTGAATGTTTGTGTTCCCCTTTATATGTTGACATTCTGATCCCTAAGGTGGTGGTATTAGGAGGTGGGGCCTTTGGAAGGTGATTATATCATGAAGGCAGAGCCCTTGTGATTGGGATTAGTGCCCTTATGAAAGAGACTGCAGGGAGCTAGCTAGCACCTTGTGCCATGTGAGGACTTAGCAAGAAAGCACCATCTGTGAAATGACCCTCACCACACACCGAATCTGCCAGTGCTTTGATCTTGGACTTCCCAGCCTCCAGAACTGTGAGAAATAAACTTCTGTTGTTTATAACAGCCAGAATGGACTAAGATGTCTCATCCATTCAATCAAGTTCTGTGGATTCTACCTCAAAAGTATCAAAAACATGACTGCTTCTATCTCCACTGTCCCCACCCTTATCCAACAGCACTCACCTAGGTTGACTGAAATAGCCTGCTAACCTCACACGCATCATTCTTGTTCTCTGCTGCTAGCACAGCTAGCACATCTGATTATGTCACCATCCAACTTGGCATCTTCCACTGGCTTCCCATTGTCCTTAGGAACATCTAAAATTTTCAACATGACCTTGTTACTTCCCTGCTAGCATCAATTCCAGCTGCTCTCTTCATCTCTGTCCCTCTCTCCAGCTGCACTAACTTTCAGTTCATCGAATATACCAAACTCTTTACTTTCAGAATTGTGCACATTCTTTTCTTTTATCTAGAAAATTCCCCTCAATCCCTACCTCCTTTGTTTTACCCTCCTTATAGCAACTACCATGCTTGTAATTGAATAGTAATTATGTAGCTAATCATTTACTAATAATTGTCTCTACATGGTCAGAGACCAGGCACATGGTAGATGCTTAGAATTATGCTTTTTTTTTTTTTGAGACAAAGTCTCACTCTGTTGCCCGGGCTAGAGTGCCGTGGGGTCAGCCTAGCTCATAACAACCTCAAACTCCTGGGCTCAAGTGATCCTTCTGCTCGGCCCCCTGAGTAGGTGGAATTACAGGCGTGCACCACCATGCCCAGCTAATTTTTTCTATATATATTTTTAGTTGTCCAGCTAATTTCTTTCTATTTTTAGTAGATATGGGTTCTCACTCTTGCTGAGGCTGGTCTCAAACTCCTCACCTCGAGCAGTCCTCCCGCCTCGGCCTCCCAGAGTGCTAGGATTACAGGCGTGAGCCACCACGCTTGGCCTTAGAATTATGCATTGAATGAATGAAACTTCTATAGCTCTGTCAGTTTTTATACTGTTGATTGCAGCTAAAAGACTAACAGAGGAGAAAGGGGGATAGACACTGGTTCAGTCAGTTACTACTAGGCAAGAGGTATAACAATAGACTCAAAGAAGCTGTAAGGAGTTTAGAAAGAAACTAAGAAAGTTTACAGGATAAACATGTAATGATGCCCTGTAGGCTTGAAGAGAATAATTTAGCAAAGATGCACAATTGCTATAGCCATGTTGAAGGAAATGAGGTAAAAGTGATGTGTGTATTAAATATTTCAAAGAGAATTATATTGAGCTAATATAACAGGGAAGGAGAGCAATTTTGGTTTATGCCTGACCTTGAACTTTCTGAGAGTAAAGTGTTAGTGATTAAAGTAGCTCACATCAGTGCATGCAAGAAAACAGTGGGATCAGAGGGTCCCTGGCCCAATAACATCATTGCCTGTACTGTCCCCATCCTAGGAGGTCCCCTTAGTGGTAGGGGAGCAAGCACCCAGGGTGGGCGAAGTGATGATACACCTGAAGGGTCAGCTGCCCAGGAAATTCCAGGAGGGGAAACTGCTGATACCCTGAATACCGTGGAACAAAAGTGACTTGGCCAGCAAGTCCACATTCTTGTTGCATGTCAAGTTTTATTTGATTGGGCATCAGAAAGATAACAGAATAGGAGGCTCCTGAATTTCCATTCTTCAGTGGATGCACTGAATAAACAGTTACATGTGGATCAATTCTCTCTGAGAGGATTGTTTGAGCTCGGGAGTTCGAGACCAGCCTGAGCAAGAGCAAGACCCCGTCTCTACTAAAAATAGAAAAATTATCCAAGCGTCATGGCACGTAGTCCCAACTACTCAGGAGGCCGAGGCAGGAGGATGGCTTGAGCCCAGGAGTCTGAGGTTGCTGTGAGCTACGATGATGCCACTGCACTCTACCCAGGGTGACAGAGTGAGACTCTGTCTCAGGAAAAAAAAAAATTTTCTCTGAGAGAAATTCAGAAGCTAGGCAGGGTGCGGTGGCTCAGTGGCCTGTTATCCCAGCACTTTGGGAGGTTAAGCAGGGAGAATCACTTGAGCCCAGGAGTTTGAGGTTACAGGGAGCTATGATTGCACCACTGCACTCTAGCCTGGGTGACAGAGTGAGACTCTGTTACAGACAAAAACTAGTTGAGAGACTCCTACGCCTGGGCAAGTGAGATATCCACAATACCCATATCAAAATAGGTAGAAAAAGCCAAGACACACACACATACCACAAATCTCAACCTGGGCACAGCAGCTTACAGTTGGGAGGGAATCCCCAAATCCCAGCTTCCATAGGAGTAAAGGGTTTCGGCCACACGTATAGCTCCCCAACTTATCAGTTCCCACTGAGGGCTTGCTTCCTAAATCACCTTGCTCTGGGAGTGGATAGGATTCAGCATTTGTGAGTCCCCTAAGGCCACAGAAAAGAAGAGGCCATTTTAAACATGTGGTGGGACGGCAAACTAGTACAACTTCTATGGAAAGTAATACGGAGATACCTCAAAGAACTCAAGGTAGAGCTACCATTTGATCCAGCAATCTCACTACTGGGTATTTACCCAAAGGAAAAGAAGACATTTTATAAAAAAGACACTTGCACTTGAATGTTTATAGCAGCACAATTCAAGATTGCAAAGATGTGGAATCAACCCAATCAATACATGAGTGGATTAATAAAATGCAGTGTATGTATACCATGGAGTACCACCCAGCCTTAAAAAAAAATGGTGAATACCTTTTGTAACAACCTGGATGGAACTGGAGACCATCCTTCTGAGTGAAGTGTCACAAGAATGAAGAAACAAACACCACATGTACTCACTATTAAATTGGAACTAATTGATCAACACTGATGTGCACATATGGTAGTAAAATTCAACAGAAATCAAACAGGTTGGAACGCGGAGGGGATGGGTGAAAACACACCTAATGGGTACAATGCACACTATCTGGGTGATGGACACACAACTTTGACTCAAACCATACAAAAGCAATTCATGTAACCAAAACATTTGTACCCTGTGATATTCTGAAATAAAATTTTACAAAAAAGGTATGTGAGCACATTCAGTGGCTGTCCTCCAGGTTCAGTGCACAGCAAGCAGGCAAAAATGCACAGTTCCCAGTTTCTCCCTGGAAATGATTTATCTACACACTTTCCCAACGGCTGCCTGAGGGGTGGGCTTCTGACTAGCCTGCATCTGGTAAGGGATGGGGCAGGCAGACGCCCCCAGGAGCTTGCACAGGCGTGTGGATGCTTCACTGGCATTCTCGCCTTGACTTTCCCTCCACTCCACGCAGAGATAAAATTAGGACCCCAGCTTCCCCCTGGATGGAGTTTGTCCACACACTGAGCACCCCAACGTTTACAGCTTCCACTCGAGGGACCAGCTTCTAATTCATCTAGCTCTGGGTATTGATGAGACTCTACATTCATAGGTCCCCTTAGACTACAGAGAAGAAAGAGGTGGTTTCAAAAGAGTGTACAAGCACTGCTAGTGGCCATTTCCCTTAGCTCGGAGCAAGGGGAGCAGGCAAAACCACGCAGCTCCCAGTTTCTGCCTGGAAAGGGTTTGACTATATGTATACCTAACACCCCAGCTCTCCCAGTTGCTGTGTATGGGTCAGGTCTTTAGTCTGCATCTGGGAGCTGACAGAGCAGGCAATAAGCAGCCCTCCGGGAGACTCAGTGGGTATGTAATCACTTCCCATACACAATTCCTTCCTCAGGCTCACTCAAGAAACAGAGCCAAGCCTCCAACTCACCCATCTGTCTCAGAGAGTTGATGGGAGCTGGAATTTGCCAGGCCTCTGGTGGTAACAAAAAGCAAAGCAAGGAAGGAGTTGAAAGAGTGCGTAGTCTGAGTGAGAATGCAAGCATTCTACAGATTCTTTTGCCAGCTTAGTGCAGAGCAAATGGGAGATAAACTGCAGTTCCGAGCTCCTCCTTGAGGATAGAAGGAACTAGAGTGCATATCTAACACCCCTACTTTTCCAGCTACATTACAAGGGAATGGCCTCTGCCTCACCTGTCTTGGGCACTGGTGGCACTTGGTGCACCCTAATCTCTTGGGGCTACCATGAACACAGACAGCAGTTTGCACAAAGAAATCAACACAGATAGTCAAGGAATATGAAGAAACAGGGAATATGTTCCAAACAAAAGAAGATGATAAATCTCCAGAAACCAATTCTAATGAAATGGATATAAGTGATTTACCCAACAGAGTATTTAAAATAATGATCATAATGATGCTCTTTGAGGTTAGGAGAGTAATGCATGAACAAACTGAGAATTTCAGCAGAGATAGAGAATATGAAGATGTACCAAATGGAAATTATACAGCTGAATACAATAACTTAACTGAAAAACTCAATAGAAGGGTTCAGCAGCAGACTAGGTGAAGCAGTAGAAAGGACCAATTAACTTGAAGACAGGGCATTGAAAATCATCCAGTCAGAGGGGCAAAAATGAAAAAGAATAAAAAAGAGTGAAGATAGCTTAAGGGGTTTATGGGCCACTGTCAGGCAGACCGATATAAGCAGTATTGGATTTTTGCTAGGAGAGAGAAAGAGAGAAATGGACAGGAAGTATATGCAAACAGTGGCTGAAAACTTCCCAAAGCTGGGAATGAAATAGAAACCCAGATCCAGGAAGCCCAAGGGACACCAGATAAGATGAATCCAAAGAGACCCATACTGAGAAACATTACAATAAAATTTCCGAAAGTTAGAGACAGAATTTTGAAAGCAGCAAGAGCAAAGCAACCTCTATGTGCAAGGAGTATCCCATAAGACTATCAGCAGATTTTTAAAACATAAAGCTTATAGGCCAGAAGTGAATGGGATGATATACACAAAGTGCTGAAAGAAAAAACCTGCCAGCCAAGCAAACCCATCCTTCAGAAATGAAGGAGAAATAAAGATGTTCTCCAGCAAACAGACGCTGAGGGAGTTTATCATCATTAGACCTGCCTTACAAGAAATGCTAAAGGGAATTCTTCAGGTTCAAACAAAACAATGTGAAGCAGCAACATGAGACACAAAAGTGTGAAACTCACTGGCAAAGATAAATGTTCAGACAAAACCAGAATATTGCATTACTATAACAGTGGTGGGCAAATAGATTTTAATTTTGCTACATAAGTTAAAAGGCAAAAGTATTTAAAACAACCATAACTATTATGTTGATGATAACATAATATAAATAGATGTAAAATTGTGACATCAATAGCATATAAGGTGAGGAGAGGAGAGGTAAAAGAAGAGTTCTTGCATGCAAGGGGAGTTAAGTTGTTATCAGCTTAAAGTAGACTTATAAGATATTTTATGTAAGCCCCTTGGTAACTACAAAGAAAACACCTATAGAAGTTACACAAAGATAAAGAGAAAAGAATAAAAACTTATCAATATAGAAAAATGAAACGCAAAAGACAGGAAGAGAAGAGAGACAAAAGAATTACAAGTCAAACAATTATTTGTTTATTATTTGTAAAATAATTAACAAAATGGCAATAGTAAATCCTTATCAACAATTATTTTAAATGTAAATGGACTAAACTCACCAATAAAAAGATACAGACTAGCTGAATGGATAAAAAAATAATATCCAACTGTAAGTTGTCTACAGGCACTCACTTTAGATTCAAGGACACACATAGGCTGAAAGTGAAGGGACAGAAAAGATATTCCATGCAAATAATAATGAAAAGAAAGCAGGAGTGGCTATACTTAGGCAAAGTAGATTTTACATCAAAAACTGTCTCTAGAAACAAAGAAGGTTATTACATAACGATAAAACAGTTTGGCAGGAAGATGTAACAATTGTATGTATATGTACACACACACCCCTAATATCAAAGCATTTAAGAATATAGAGAAAATATTGACAAATCTGAAAGGAGAAATTGATAGCAATGCAATAATAGTAAAAGACTTCAGCACTCCACTTTCAATAATGGATATAACATCCATACAAAAAATCAATGAAACATAGCACACCTGAATAACACTACAGACCAAATTTACCTAACAGACATATACAGAACTTTTCACAGAACAGAAAAAAACACACATTATTTTTCAAGCACACACAGAACATTCTCCAGGATAGATCACATGTTATATCACAAAACAAATTTTAACAAATTCAAGAAGATCGAAATCACACCAGGTATCTTTTGTTACCACGATAGAATGAAACTAGAAATCAGTAATAGTAAGAAAACAGGAAAATTCACAAATAGCTGGAAACTAAATAACACACTCTTGAACAGCCACTGGGAAAAAGAGGAAATCAAAGAGGAATAGATGCAATAAAAGTACTACTAAGAGGGAAATTTATAGCAATAAATGCCTACATCAGAAAAAGAGAAAGATCTCAAATAAACAACCTAATTGTATACCTCAATGAGTTAGCAAAAGAACAAACTAAACCCAAACTTAGCAGAAGGAAGGAAATAATAAAGATCAGAATATAAATAAATAAGGTAGAAAATAGAAAACTATAGAAAAAAATCAACAAAACTAAGTTTGACTATTGAAAAATTAAAATTGACAAACTCTTAGGTAGACTAAGAAGAAGACTCAAATAAATAAAAAATGAAAGAGGAGACAGTACAATATATTCCTCAGAAATAAAAAGAAGTATAAGAGACTATTATTAACAATTATATGCCAACAATTGGATAGCATAAGGAAATGGTTACGTTCCAAGAAACATACAACCTACCAATACTGAATCAGAAAGAAATTGAAAGCATGAACAGACCAATAGCAAATGAAGAGGCTGAAGTAGTAATCAAAAACCTCCCTTCATGCTGTTTTAAGGGAGTAGTAAAAATAAACAAACAAAAACTTCCCAACAAGGAAAAGCCCAAGGCCAAAAGGTTTCATGAATTTTACCAAATACTCAAAGAAGAATTAATACCAATCCTTCTTAAACGCATCGAAAAAACAGAAGTAGAGAGAGTATTTCCAAGCACATTATAAAATGATACCGAGGCCAAAGACACCACAAGAAATGAAAACTACAAGCCAATATCTCTGATGAACAAAAATGCAAAAATCCTCAATAAAAATACTAGCAAACTGGCAAGGTGTGGTGGGTTGGGTGGCTGAGGAGGGAGGATAGCTTGAGGCCATGAGTTCAAGACCAGCCTGGGAAATAAGCAAAATCCCATGTCTACAAAAACTAGAAAAATTAGCTGGGCGTCGTGGCACAGGCCTGTAGTCCCAGCTACTTGGGAGGCTGAGGCAGGAGGATCTCTTGAGCCCAGGAGTTCGAGGTTGCAGTGAGCTATGATCGCACCACTGCACTCCAGCCTGGGAGACAGAGCGAGACTCTGTCTCTAAAAATGAATGAATGAATGAATAAATACTAAAAAATAACAGGTAAAGGGAAGGAAAGAATCGGAGAGGTAATTAGAATAGGGGAAAAAATGGCTGACACTAATCAAAAGCAGGTTATGTGCCAGCCCTTCTGTGCTGAGCACTTTTCCTGGATTATTTCGCCACTTTCATCACATTTTAACACATCAGAAATAGGGCTGGATTGTTGGGTATGTTGGGAAGTAGGAGACAGAATGGAAGGTGCGTTGAAGGTATGTTGTTAAATCGCTCAGCTTCCTATGAGCCGTGCAAACTCCATAAGAAAAAAAAAAGAGATTGAGTATCAGTTTCCTCAAATGCCACGAAGATAACCATAGCGTCTACCTCAAAGCATGCAAGGGGCAAGGGGGATGCTGAGGGGTCTCTGCGAGGAATCACTGCCGCCATCAAGTGACCGTTCTGGAAGGAGAAAGCGGGGGGCGCCCTGACCTTCCTGTCTAAATTAGATCCTTCCCCACTCACTCACTGTCGCGTCATTCCTGTTTAACATTTCTTCTTAGGAGTTATAGTTGCCGTTTTACGTTTGTTTGTGTAATTATTTTATTCGGGTCTGTTTCGCCCTCTGGACTGGGCTAAGAGAGCGCGCACGTCGTCTGGGTTCCTCACAGTACCTCCAGCACCTAATGTTGCCTTGGCGTGTAGTTGGCATTCAACATATATTTGTCATATGACTGAACGAGCTTAAAGAATGAACCTCCAGGACAGCTTTTTCAGCCCAGTCTCAACCGCCCTAAGGTAGCAACCGCGCTAGGTCTCCACAGCGGAGCCGGCGAGGACTGCATTTCCCAGAGGACTCCACGGCGGCCCGGCCCCTCTTCATACTGACAGCCACTACAGGCAATAGGAGGGGAGAATTTCTCAGGGTAGGCGCCAGGCGGCCCAATCATAGGAAAATGGTCCGAGTACTTCCTTCCGAGGCCCCGCCCCCTCCTTAGCCTCGGGTGGCTGTACGCGCCCATGCTCCTTTCCGGAAGAGCTTACCAAGTTCATCCCGCCCCAAGGCTCGTTCCGCAGCAAGATCCTGACCCGTCGGACCCTGGTCCGATGTCCCTGGGTGTCCCCAGGGATGGGGGCGCGTAAGTCCCCGGGGAACCCCATCCCCTCCCGCCTATGAAGTACCGGGCCCAGCGGAGGAGGCGTGTTCGGCGGCCGTGAGCGCCCCCGCGCGCCGCCCCCTACTCGGTGGGCGCTGCCCCCAGTGCAGTGTCGGGCGGGAAGGCAGGGACAGGGTTTTGCTGCGATCTGCATCGTGAGGATAACTCTGCAGCCAAGCGATCGGACTGGGCTGAGCCCGGAGACAACAGACACTCTGGAGGCTGCTGGAATCGAACGTGTGAGAGATGAGGGCCTGTAGTGGGGGTCACACGAATGAGGAAGAGCAGGTGACTTCCTGACAGATGGAGGAGAGAACAGTGACAATTGGTGGGGTAAGTGAGAACAGGGAGTCAGCGATGACTTTGCAGTTTCTGGTTTGGGTGACTTGATGGTTAGTATTAATAGTTTTGTGGAGCGTCTCTAGCCTTTTGAGTTCACAGTCAGAAAGGGAGATGCCTAAATCACAAGTACGTGTGAAACTGCAGCTCTGGTCAATGCCATAAAGACGAGTTACTTTTTTACTATATGAGAAGGTATAAGAGGAATTCACCTAGCCAGGGAGGTGAGGGAGCCCGTTTTCTTTTGAGGAGCACTAAGAGCTAAATAATGATTTGGCGTTAATTAGTTGGAAACTTCAGGAAAGGTAAGGGCCTGAGCTAATGTGTCAGCTGACCCCACGTACACTAAGCTTTTCCTGCTCACCTGTACTGTCCCTATTTCCAGGGAAAAACGATCAGAAATTGGCAAACCTAGATGCCCAACCACACCCTACAGAGAGATAGAGTGTAACATTCGCAGGGCCAGCCCTAGCTGGTATGAGGCTGTCCCTGAGCCATAAGATGAATGTAAACTTAGGTACCCTGGGCTTCCCTCCCCTTCAGAACTGGAATGCCTCCTGATAAAAGATGCCACCTGGGGGAAGCAATCCAACCAGCAAAACCGTGATCCTGATCCTGAAACTGTCATTAGTGCATTAGACTCCTGTCACAAGAAGGTAGCTGGGCCAGGGAGGCTCTCAGCCACCTCTGGGAACTGCTAAGGCCAGAGATGCCCATTGAGGAGCAGATGCTGGAACTGCTGGAGCTGGAGCACCCCTGAGCATCCTGAGATCCACAGTGGGTTCAGGACCAGCATCCTGAGGGTGACAAGAGGCAGCAACTCTGATGGAGGAGAACTAGGGTGTTGAGTGAGAGGGGTCAAGGGGTGACCCAGACAGTGAACACGGATAGGTGATGGGCTCATCTCCTTGGGAAAACTAGGTGGGGGCAAACTCTGAGCATGTTATCCTTCTGCGTCCTCTTCCCCCAGGTCTTCTGAATCCTAGGCCTCCACACGAATCCACCTCCTCAAGTTCTGAGTTCACCATTATTTTGGCTCAAGGCAGAACCAAACATTTGAGGTATATATAGCAGCTCAGAGTAGAACTAATAAGAAAATGAGAGAGCATTTTGTGTAACCCCTTGATTTTACAGACAAGGAAACTGCAATGTGGGTGTCACAGGCTCAGTAACTGGCTAGTTGCAGCACTTAAATGGTACCCAGGTCTTCAGGCTCCTAGCCCAGGGCCTCTTCTACTATCCCAAGCTGTCTCCTGGTCAGGTCCCACCGCAGCAGCATGCTAGTCATGTGATCAGCTAATACGCCTTGACAGGAAGTCATCTTTGTTTCTCAACAAGACCTGAGTCTGATTGCATAACTTTGTGAATACACTAAAAACCACTGAACTATACACTTTATTGTTTTTTTTTTTGTTTTTTTTTTTTTTGAGACAGAGTCTCACTCTCTTGCCTGGGCTAGAGTGCCGTGGCGTCAGCCTAGCTCACAGCAACCTCAAACTCCTGGGCTCAAGCGATCCTCCTGCCTCAGCCTCCCAGGTAGCTGGGACTACAGGCATGTGCCACCATGCCTGGCTAATTTTTTCTATTTTTAGTTGTTTGGCCAATTTCTTTCTATTTTTTTTTTTTAGTAGAGACGGGTTCTCGCTCTTGCTCAGGCTGGTCTCGAACTCCTGAGCTCAAACGATCCGCCCGCCTCAGCCTCCCAGAGTGCTAGGATTACAGGCGTGAGCCACCATGCCCGGCCTGAACTATACACTTTAAAAGGATGAATTGTATGGAATGTGAATTATATCTCTATTAACATAATAACCTTTGAAGTAAAAAAAAAAAAGGTGAAATATATATTTTTAGTTGCAATAAAATATATATTTTAATATGTAATATACAAAATTTTTAACCTGTCAGAGGCATGAAAATAATTTATGCTACCAGCTTACCTTATTTTTGTGCAAGCTTTATAATAAAGCTGCTTTTGCTTTCTCTGTTCAAAGAGTATCTTGCAGGATGAGCTGTTAAAACTGTCAGCATTTGTAACTCATCTCTGTGTTCCAATTTGCTCCATACTGTGCAACCCAAATAAAAATCAAATAAACTAGATGTTAGTATAAGAATATAGTTCCCCAAAGAATAAATAAATAAAAATAAAAAAGACATGCTCTGGTTTAGGCACTGTTTCCTTCCACAGAACCCACCTGGTGCAAATGGAAAATTTTCCAAAAGTGTTTCATAGAACTGAGTGCAAGAGAATTTTCATCAGGGTTTGGGGAAGGGCTGTGGCCCAACAGAAAATCAAGGTGAAAGAGGAGCAGATGCAAGCCTGCCTTCCAGAGACGCACTTCCTGGCCAGCTCCTCTGCCTGCCCAGGCTGTAACTAGGCTCCTCATCCCTCCTTCTGCCTCATTAGGTCCTCTTACTCTCTAGGAACAAACTTCTCCACATGGGAGAACTTTCTGCTCAGCTCCGTTTCTCCTTACTTGAAGGCACATTCCTGACTTCTGGTGTGATCTCCAATAGCCAGACCTTTGATTTCTCCAAATCCTAGATCAGAGAGGACTCTCATTTTCCTCGTCTAGAATAGACTGTCTTTCCCAGGAAATCATCCTATTCATTGTGGTATATGCCTCAGAACTGGACATCCCAGGGCATGCTCTCCGGAGGTTTCTGGGTCCCCAAGATGCTTTATTTAACCTTCTCCCTAAAATACACTACCTGGCATGCTCCTTCCCTGCATTCAGAGCAGTTCAGATTGACAGATATTTACAAAGTGCTTACTTTGTGTGGGGTTTTCTAGAGGCTAGAACATGATCCCTTCACTTCCCCTTCCCCTCACCCCTGTCCATTCCCTCTCCAAAGTATTCACGGGAGCAACAAGGACTCCAGGGGCAAAGGCCTGCATGGCTGAAAGTCAAGCCTATTAGAACTTAAAACAACTAGGACAGTCCCCCAAAGAAATGTTTCACTGTGTAAAGTGGCAAGTTCCCCTTCTATGAAAATTTCTAACAAGAGCTTGGGTGATAGTCTAGCAAGGTGTAGTAGAAAGATCTGTGACACAGGTAGAATGTGGACAATCTTCGTTTTTCTTCTAGCAATAGACTGATTTTGAAGAGGTTTGTCAAGAGGAGTATGGAGTCGTCAGATGCAGAAATGGTCACCTGCCAGTTTTGTCTTGCCCACTGGCTGGCACTTCTGGTGGTGGCTGGACCAGTCCTATGTGAGCCACACCTAGGGGACCAGCCCCTTGAGGGCTGAGGCCTTTATGCCCCATGTAGCTGTTGCCTTAGGGTGGCAGGGCACTCGCTACCCTGGAGGCGCATAGTCAGGTCCTCTCATTTAAACCTTCTGAAGCAGGTAGCAGTGTTCTCATTTTGTAGCTGAAGAAACAGTTTCTGAAAGGGTAACTAGAGCCAGGATTGGATCTAAGTCTGTCCAAAACCAAGTTCACGCACGCTTGGCTACGCTGAATGGTCTTCCAACACTGCTTAAGGTTTTCCAAAAGGTTAAAACAAGTGACTTAAAACTCTTCCTCACGACATTGTCTTGGACCCAAAACCCCTCGCTCCATATGGCCTATACGTCTCTGTGTCAGTTCCTGGGCTTCTCCATTTCCTAAGACTCCATCAGCTTGGAACTTCCCTCCTGTTGAACATGGGACACTGCCCCTGTCCTCTCATGACAAAGCTATGTCCTCAGTACAGGTGTCACCTGCCACACACACACACACACACACACATATAGACATGCCCATGTCCCCATGACCTCATACATCCAAGGTGGACCCAGTTAAGCCCTAATTTGTAACCTGCACCTTTGGATGTTCTGCTCTCCTTAAAGCTGCTCCTGTTGGGACAGAGCTCCTTCTGCCATCCTGCTCTCCTCACTCCCCACCCCTGTGCTCTAGGCAAGCCCCTTCCTAGACCTCTTCCCCTATTCCTGCTTTCAGGTAATCCAGGGACACTAATGTACAATGCCACTCTCTGAAGACTCTGATGGCCCTGTGGAGAACTTTTCATTTTGTTCCTGAAATTATGTGTTTGCAAAACGTAAGAAGTACATTATTCACAATAGCCAAAAGCTGGAAACAACCCTAAGGTCCACTGGCGGATGAACAGATAAGCAAAACGTGGTACAGACATTCCATGGAATGTTGCTCGCCTTAAAAAGGAAGGAAATTCTTGACACATGCTACAGCATGATTAAAGCACTGTGCTAAGTGCAGGAAGACAGGCGCAAAGGACAAATAGGGCCGGGTGGTGGCTCATGCCTGCGATCCCAGCACTCTGGGAGGCTGAGATGGGAGGATCGCTTGAGGTCAGGAGTTTGAAACCAGCCTGAGCAAGAGCAAGACCCCATCTGTACTGAAAAATAGAAAGAAATTAGCTGGACAACTAAAAATATATAGAAAAAATTAGCTGGGCATTGTGGCGCATGCCTGTAGTCCCAGCTACTCGGGTGGCCGAGGCAGAAGGATTGCTTGAGGTCAGGAGTTTGAAACCAGCCTGAGCAAGAGCAAGACCCTGTTTCTACCAAAAAAAAAAAAAAGAAAAAGGACAAATACTGTATTCCACTTGTATGAGGTATGCAGAGTAGTCAAATCCATAGAGACAGGGAGCAGAATGGTGGTTGCTAGGGGCTGGGGGAGCGAGGGACGGGGAGTTTTCGTGTTTAATGGGGATGGAGTTTCAGTTTGGAAAGATAGAAAATTTCTAGATATGGATGGTGGTGATGGTGGCACAACAATGTGAATGTGCCTAATGCCACTGAACTGCACGCTTAAGAATGGTTAAAACAATGAATTGTATGCTATGTATATCTTACTACAATAAAAAATTACATTTTAAAAAGCCAATGTAAACAGTAAGCGAGAACAGCATGAAGGGACTTCTGGTTTCTGGTTCCGAATGTAGGGAGCTTGGACGCTGCCACTTCATCCTAATGACAAGTAAAAGGCTGAACAAACTGAACACAAGAAACCAACAATTCTTCTTAGATCTGTAAGGGAAGTGAGGTCACAAGGCAAACAGTTGCCTCCTAGATTGCAAACAAAAGGCAGATACAGAGATTGACAACTTACCAGAGCAGAAACCTCCAAGGACACCAGTGCTGGGGAAGGAAAACCTGAACTGTACTTGCTGGGGCTCAGCGTGGACACATCTGACAGTTCAAAACTCCACGGGGACTCAGTCACTGGGGCCCCCACCGCCGTGTGAGCTTTACTACAGGAGCCCCCGCGTCCTCACAGAAACGCCGGGGAAAGGAGCCGCGCTCAAACAGGCAGAGCACTCTGTTCTGAGGGAGGCCGCTCAGGACAAACGAGTTAACGGCAGCCTGACCTGGTGGGGTCTCAGCGGAGCCTGGCTGACCTGGGGGAAGGGAAATACCCGACGCCAGCCCTCTCTGGCCATCCTGTCCCACCTGAGGAGGGGAGAAAAAAGCAGAAACGTGTGACATTCCCAGTCTTGGGGCGCAGGCTCAACGAAAGGCTGAGACCTACTCATAGGACTACAGGACACTTCCCCTCCCCCACACCTCACGGCGCATCACTAAAGGCCTTTAGCACATCGTGTCCGGCTCTCAAGAAGAAATCACAAGGCATCCTAAAAAGCGAAAGACAGTTTGAAGAGACAGAGCGAGCGGCGGAACCAGACACGGGAGGCGTGCTGAAATGATCCGAGCTGGAATTTACGACGACCCCTGTGCTAAGGCTCTCATGGATAAAGTGGACAGCGTGCAAGAGCAGACGGGCAGTGTCAGCGGAGAGAGGCGAATCCTAAGAAAGAACCACAAAGAAAGGCTAGAGATCAAAAGCACTTCATCACAAATGAAGACTGCCTTTGATGGGCCGGTTAGTAGCCTGGACGTGGCTGAGGAGAGACTCTGAACCTGAGGATATATGACAAGAACGGCAGGCTGGGCGCAGTGGTGGCGTCTGTAGTCCCAGCTACTCGGGAGGCTGAGTAGCAGCGTCACTTGAGCCCAGGAGCTGGAGGTTCCGGTGAGCTGTGACTGCCGGCGCACTGCAGCCTGGGGGATGCACTGAGACCCTGTCTCCAAAACAAGTGAACGAGACGGCAGGACGGGCCGTGGAAGAAACACGGCTGTGAATGAGGCAGAAAGGGAAGTTATTCTGCTTTGGGCCACCCTTTTCTAGGACACCAATTTTATTAATAAACAGCCCTTTGGAGAAATTATTCTCCCTTTCCAGGACATTGTCTTCTGTGATCACAGTCTCAGCAAGTGCTAAGTCAGCAAAATAGGACTTTTCTTCCCTCAAATCCCTGTGGGCCTCTTTGGTCATTCCAGGCCCAAGTACTTGGACCCAAAGAGGTTATGGGGAGATTTCCAGATGCTTGGTTTCATTTGATAATTTCGTCTTCCTTTTATAAGATCCTTTCCAGAAAACAAAATGCTTTCACATACACGTTTCCTGTTCGCCAATCATGTGAGGGAAGCAGGGCAAGTCTCCCATTTCCAGCGGAAGAAATAGGCTTGGAGAATTTAAATGACATATCCAGGGTCACGGGGCTGGAAAATGACAGAGCTGGGTGTAAACCCATCCCTTGGTTTTAGCTTGGTACAAATTCCACCCCCCTGGTTTCTTCATGGAGTCCTGCTAAGCCCCAGGTCACCCCCAGGACCAAGGTCAGTTCTTGGGGCGGCTCTGCCCTTATCTGGTCCGTCAAGCTCCTGGAGCCAGGAGTGACGTTTGGAGAGCTTTCTCTCTCACTTCTGTCCTCAGAATCCCAGTGGCTATGGCTGAAACACCACCTCCTCCTGTCCAACTTCTGAGCTGCACTGTATCTGTGGGTGCCTTTGCTAGTGTGGCTCACAGGGCGCTCTGCACTGGCTCAGCCCGTTGACCCTGGGCGGAATCTACAGAGAGGCTTCTGAAGTGCACCGGTTCTGGGCAGTGAGAAAGCAAGTGTCACAGGAACCTGGCTGGAACTGGGGACACAGGGTCTGGGAGCAGCAGGAGGACAAGGGTGCTGGGCCACCAGCTGACCACTCTGCTTCCACGGCCCTGACCTGAGTCAGAAGCAGCTACAATTCCTGCCCTGCGCACTGGGTCACTGGCTGTGGGGCTGGGGATCGAGGCTTCAGGCTGTGCAGCTGTCCACCATGTTTTCTTTTTAATTGAGATATAATTCACACATCATAAAATCTACCCTTTAAAAGTGTGCAATTCAGTATATTCACAAGGTTGTGCGACCATCACCCCAGAAAGAAACGCAGCACCCTTTAGCTGTCACTCTCCACTCTCCCTTACCATAGTCCCTGGCAACTACTTATTTGTTTTCTACGGAACAGAAATTCTGTGCAAATCTATGGATTTGCTTACTCTGGACATTGCATAGAAATGGACTCATATGATATGTGGTCTTTGGTGTCTGGCTTTTCTCACTCAGCATAATGTTTCAAGGTTCAGCCGTGCTGTCGAGTGTGCCAGTGCTCCATTCTTTTTTATGGCTGGATAATATTCCATTGTATGGATAGACCACATTTTGCCTATTCATTCTGCCTACAGTGTTCTTAGAGTGTGTCCCTGTAAATCTTTTAGGCGTTCCTGTTCCAGCTTGGAAGAGTCAAGCTGCTGGTGGTGTCCTCAGATGCAGCCCTAAATCAGAAAAGCCTGCCTAGAATTCTGTTCTTGGGCTACTCCTCAAAGCTGAGGGATCTCTCCCCACTGATGTGCGTCCTCGGGGACTTCACGTTCTCAGCTCATCTTTCTCATCCCACGTCCCTCCGGACTTCAGGGCTTCAGTAGGTTCAATAAGAACCACCAGCCCAGACCCCTGTCAGGCAACACAGAGGGAGTGGTTTGCAGCACAGTGATTAAAAGCAGACTTTGAAATCAGACCTAGTCCTAACTGTAGGGCTGTTTACAAATTGTTGTGGTCTAGCCAGTTATTTAAACTCTCTGAATTTGTAGTTTCTTTCTCTCTCAAATGGGAACGATAACTATCTCCAGGGTTGTTTTAAGAATTAAATGAGGTCCTGTGTATAAAGCACTTAGCAATGTCTGTTGCTTGTTAAGTGATCAATAAATAGTATAGTGGAAAATTGTTTATTCAAGAGCCTAAACAGAACTATTCTAAAAGAATTTTAAAAAATGTTTTTCCATTAAAAAATTTTGAGCCATGTGTGACTGAAGTAGTGGGTAGCCAGTGGCTGTGGTGTGGCCTGAAAGGCTGCCAGGAACTGGTCTAAGTGGTGTCAAAAGGACCCCAATCTTCATGATCCATTCACAGGAATGCCATGCTGTTTCACTGGATAATTCAGGAATTGGGACAATTTGGTCATTCTTGTATTTTGGCAGGTGACAGCTCTTTTAAAGAGATGTACTGCAATTATGTAAAAGTATATTACAGCAGAATGGGAGAAAATATTTGCAAATCATATATCTGATAAGGACTTGATTCCAGAATATTTAAAGAATCCTTATAACTCAACAATAAAAAAGACAACCCAATTAAAAAATGGGCAGTTTTGGCTGGGCGTGGTGGCTCACGCCTGTAATCCCAGCACTCTGGGAGGCTGAGGCGGGCGGATTGTTTGAGCTCAAGAGTTTGAGACCAGCCTGAGCAAAAGCGAGACCCCGTCTCTACTAAAAATAGAAATTAGCTGGACAACTAAAAAAATATACATATAAAAAAATTAGCCGGGCATGGTGGCACATGCCTGTAGTCCCAGCTACTCCTGAGGCAGGAGGATCGCTTGAGCCCAGGAGTTTGAGGTTGCTGCAAGCGAGGCTGATGCCACGGCACTCTAGCCCGGGCAACAGAGTGAGACTCTGTCTCAAAGAAAAAAAAAAAAAGGGCAGTTTTGAATAGCCATTTCTTCAAAGCAGATACAAAATGGCCAGTAAACACATGAAAAGATGCCCAACATCATTAGTCATTAGAGAAATGAAAATCAAAATCACGAGATACCACTTCACACCCACTAGGATGGGTATAATCAAAAAGACAGACAGTAGCAAGTATTGGTGAGGATGTAGAGAAACGAACTCTCATACACTGCTGGTAGAAATGTAAAATGGTACAGCCACTTTGGAAAACAGTTTGGTACTTCCTAAAAAAGTTAAACACAGAACTACCATATAACCCAGCAATTCTACCTCTAGGCATACACCCAAGAGAAAAGACAACATAAAAACTTGTAATGCCAACATTCATAGCAGCATTATTTATAATAGCCAAAAAGTGGAAACAACCAAGCGTCCACCCATCAATGAATACATAAACAGAATGCGGTCTGTCGATACAATGGAATGATTTGACAATAAAAAGAATAGAGTCTTCATACATGCTACGACATGGATGGACCTTGAAGACATTATGCTAAGTGAGAGGAGGGAGACTTCGGGGAAGGCACAGAAATGGGGAGTGACTGCTCATGGTTTAGGAGTTTCTTTTTGAGCTGTTGAAAATGTTTTAAAATTAGATTGTGGTAAAAGTTGCACAACTGAGAATATATTACAATACACTTTATATGGATGATTTTTCAGGCATGTGAAATATATCTCAATAAAGCTGTAAAAATAGCATTGTTTGTTTTAGAAACAATTGGAGGGAATTTCAATATTGTCTACTAGATGGTATTCAGGAGTTATTGCTAATCTTGTTGGGAGTGATGATGGTATTACGGGTTGGGTTTTACAAGTCCTCATCTGCTGTAGATGGAAAATGCTCTTCCGAGAAATCTGTGGTGCCCAGACCCCTACTTGTCTGCTGGTGCTTCCTCTCTCCTCCCATCTTCTTGGGGACCTGGGGACCAAATATCCTGAACAGGAGTCACCCCCACCCCAATATAGCTAAGGACAGGGGAAGGCCCAGAAAAGACAGCAGAACCTTGCAGGCTGCTCCACGGGCAAGGGCTACACGCGAAAGGAGAAAGACTCTTTTCTTACACTGGGGTGCTGCAAATGGTAGCTATGGCAGACCAGCAGGTCAGCGTTTCAGGCTGAGGCCCTCTGGTGGACCATGCATGGGCAAGGGGGCTGAGGGGACACCTACGTCTGAATGCAGCACCCACAGCCTTCTTCCAGCCATCGGGCCCTTCCTGACACTCCTTGCCTGGAGTTGAGCCTTATGCCCAAGGAAAACCAGGCAGGGCAGGTGAGGCAGCAGCAGACTGGAAACCTTTTGGAAATGAATGGTGTTCAGAGTGGTGATTTTGTCACGTTTATTCAAGGTCCACAGTTGAACAGGTATCCACCAAAGACAGTTATTAAACAGTTATTGATTCTGTAATCAGGAGAAAGGAAACACGCACACACAGGTTCTTCAAAACACACCAAGCAAGAAAAAACTCTTATTTAAGGAAGAGTCCCTGTGCTAACTCTTATAAATAAGAAAATTGGAAATCTATCCTCCTTCCTTTTTTGGAGAGATCTTCTTTGACCAAGTTGATTCAGGATAGACATGTGTGGTAGGCTGACTCATGGCTGCCCTGTCTACATCCTAATCCCTGGAACCTGTGAATGTTACCTTATACGCAAAGGAACTTTGCAGATGTTATTAGGTTAAGGATCTAGAAATGGGGGGATCATCCTGGTGGGCCCAATGTATTCATAGCAGTCCTTATAAGAGGGAGGCAGGAAGGTGAGAGTCAGAAGAAGGGGATGTGGTGACAGTCTGGAGTGACGTACTTTGAAGATGGAAGAGGGGGCCATGAGCCGAAGAATGCAGGTGGCTACTAGACGCTGACAAAGTCAAGGCAACAGATTCGTTTCTCAGAGCCTTCAGAAGGAACCAGCCCTGCTGACAGCTTGATTTCAGCTGCGTGAAACTGATCTTGGACTTCTGACCTCCAGAATGATGAGAAGTTTGTGGTCATTTGTTACTGCACCAATAGGAAACTAATACAGGTGTGACTATGACTGGCATGTTAAAGGGCAACAATGGAATCAGCCTAGAAAAGGGGGTAGGGCAAGGGGGACACCTGACCAGGAGAGGCAGCAGGCTGCAGTAGGGTAGGGGCAGCCGATACCGAAGATAAAGTCTATGATTTAACGTAGTAGACAGAAGGGGGTTAGGGCCTAAGGGACCACCAAAAGCTATGAGAAAGGCCAACGGGTTTTTAATAAACCTCTGCCCAAAAGACAGGTGCTTGTCTGCATAATCAACAGATTGTCACGGATCTCTGAATTCAGGCAGAAATGGGCCTGGAAGTTAAAGCAGGGCTCCTCAACTATTCAGTTACTGAACATCTATTTCTCTTGGCTGGGCATGGGCTAAGTCCAAAACCTAAAATGATGGAAAAACAAGGTTCTTGTCCTGAAAGAGCTTACATAGTGTATAGTAATTTCCCAACCTCAGCACAATTGATACGTTGGGCCAGATGACTGTTGTGGGGGCTGTCCTGTGCCTGCAGGACAGTTAGCAGGAACCATCAGAGGCCAGGAGCAAGCCTCTCTTCCCCAAATCATAACTAAAACTGTCTTCAGACATTGCCAAACATTCCCTGGGGGGGGCCCAGGTTGAGCACCCTGGTGTATGGAGTCTAGCAGGCAGGCAGACCCATGATTACAACACAAGCTGTCAGGGAAGGCCTCGCAGAGCAGGCAGCTCTTGAGAGATGGAGGAGGCGGAAGGAAGTGCAGGGGGCACGCAGGAACTAAAAGCGAAAGAAACAGCATGTGCACAGTCCCCAAGGGAAGACTCATGGGTGTTCACTTTGCCTGAGATTCTTGGAGGCAGAACACAGGTCGCAGCCCCAAGGTGACTGGGAGTGGCTTGATACCGGTGTCTTACGAAGAAGGCCACCTGCCCCTATTTTCTGCATAAGTGGTGCGCTAATCTGCCACTGAGAAGTGAGCTGGCTTGCCCAGGTGACTGAGACTTGTATACTGATTGAGTTTTAATTTCCACTTTGACAAAATAAGAGGGGGTGGAATGAGATGATCTTCTTGGCCTAGTTCCAGGAGTCTAATATTTTATATTAATATATTTTGTCATTTAAAAAATGCTATTGAGGTAAAATTTATGTGTCATAAAATTAACCCATTTCAGTGATTTTTAGTTAATTTACCAAGCTGTGTGACAATCACCATAATCCAGTTTTAGAACACTCTCATCACCCCATTTTGTTAACCTTCAAGCTAATGGCCTCAGTGAGAAAGGACAGTGGGAAGAATTCCCTCTGACATTTCCTCAGCAGCCTTTATCCGCTGTGTGCTTCTCACTGTACCCTTTCCCCTTCTCTTGGGTTGGGATTGCAGCCTGTGTGGATTTTCTTTTTCTAAATCAAAGGTGCTCCGATACAAAGTGATCCCTGAAATGCAATTTTTCTTTTTTTTTGTAAAAAGTACCATGTAATTACTTGGAAACCTTCTCCTCACACAAACACGTACATACTCTCACTTAATTCATCCTTTGTTATGAACAACCAGGAATTACAGAAAAGACAATGAAGGATCTATTTTCCAATGAACTTTGCCTTGAAATTCTAGTGGTCACTCATCTTTATTAAAGAAGTGTGTGCATGATAAAAATTGTCTGGTATGACAGCAAATGCATAACTATATCTATATAATTTACCCTTTAGCATATTTTAGAGGATAAATAAAGCAACCACGGGACAATTTAACAATAAGTGGCCACCTGCAGGATCATCCCGATTCTCCCTCGGTGGTCTCCCCGCTCTCTGCGGAGACTGCAGTTCTTTGACCCAATGCCCAGACCTGCCACCTCTTCACCTTGTTGCTGTGCATGGTCAGGCCCTGGCCAGCCTCTTCTGGGGCTCCTTACCAGCTGAATGTGCACCTTCATTCCTCAAGGGCCTCTTGCTTTCCTTGTAAGTCACACAGACAGTCTTTGTGATTTACATGCAACTAAGGGGAAGGAGAAACATAGATACCTTCCTGGTGAATGTAAAGCATGGAGCACTCCTTTCAGTCCCCATGGTGGAGCCTGTGATGCTGGTGAAGATTTGAGCTCTGGCGAAAGCTTTTCCCACACTGGCCGCACTGGTATGGCTTCTCTCCAGTGTGGATCCTCTGGTGCAGCTTCAGGGTTGACTGCCGCCCAAAGCAGTTTCCACACTCTCCGCACGTGTAGGGTCTCTCTCCTGTGTGGACTCTCTTGTGTCTTTTCAGCTCTGAATTCCATGTGAAGCTTTTCCCACAGTCATCACACTTGTAGGGTTTCTTCGCTGAGCGTGTCGGCTGGTGACCATGACGTTGCAAACGATTGCTCAAGCTTCTTTTACCTCCTTTGCCTTTCTTCAGCTCTCTCAGTGGGTGGCTTTTTAAGGGGCTGCTGATGTATTCTAGTTCCCTGCAATGTCTCTGGTAGTGAGCAAATGGCTTTTGAGCATTTGGGGGGCTGACCTGCCTCCGTGACAACCGAGTTTCACTTGTATTTGCCCCTCTCGGTTCAGGACTCTGCAGACCATTCCCTTTGGCTCTGCCAGCTGACACAGAACATGGCTTTGCTCCTTTAGCCCCTTCCTGTTGTGGATTTTCCTTGTTGTCATTTTTCATTCTGGGGGCCTCTATAATTAGAAAGAATATGCTTCATTTTCTGGTCTTGGAAGAAAGCACTTCAGCAAAAGAATTATGAAATACTCTGCAAAGTTTCTCAAAGGGTGGTCCTCTACTGGCAACTTCCATGAGACTTATTCAACAAGCAGATTCCTTGCTCCTCTCCCAAAGGGGCTGAGTCAGAATCTCTGGGGGTTGGACCTGCAAATCTGCACAGTTAACAGGTTCCTGGAGTGATTCTGATTTATATTAAAGTTAGGAACCAAAGTCTTCAACCCCCTCCCTCCTTCCTACCTTTAGGGAAAGGTTTAGGAAAGGAGGAACAGGGAAAAGCAAAACCATCAGAACTGAATATCAATTAATGAAAGAAGGTAGAGAGTTGAAATTTCCACACTGAAAATTTCACTTTATAATCTGGTGCTTGAGCTATTTCAACAAATACCCTTCACTTAATGGACACTGACTGACACCCACCTTCTCTTCAAAGGATGGTAAATCCAGTACCTGTGGTATTTTCTTTCATTACGTACATATGTGTTTAGAAACTGGAATATGGGCTAGACATGTAACCTATTTATAGAAACTCCCCACCTTCTGACTGCTAGCCTTGAAGATCAGGATGGACATGAGCTGGAAAGGCCTGTGGGAAGTTGGAGGATATGGAGCAGTGCTAGCTGATAAGACTTGCTATATTGTGGAAAATCTGTGTGTGCGTGTATGTGCGCACATGCATTATTCAATATGGAAGCCAGTAGCCACATGTGACTCCATGGCTGTTGAGTACTTGAAATGTGGCTGGTGTGACTGAGGAACTGAATTTTAAATTTTATTTAATTTTAATTAATTTAAATTCAAAGTTTAATAAATAGCCAACACATTTATGGTCAACTGCCTTTTGACAAGGTTCTGAATACAGTTCAATGGGGAAAGAATAGTCTTTTTAAAAAATCATGCGGGGACAACTGGATTTCCACATGCAAGAGATGAAGTTGGACCCTGCTATGGTCTGAATGTTTATGTCCCCCCTCCCCAAATTCATATATTGACTCTTAGTCCTTAGTGCAGTGGTGTTGGGAGGTGAGGCAACTGAGAGGTGATGAGGTTATCCGGGTGGAGACTTCATGAATGGGATTAGTGCCCTTATAAAAGAGGCTTAAGGGAGCTTGTTTGCTCCTTCTGCTGTATGACGACACATGGCAGGTGCCATCTGAGGAATGGGCCCTCACTAGACACCAGATCTGTTGGTACCTTGATCTTGAACTTCCCAGCCTCCAGAATTGTGAGCAATAAATTCTTGTTGTATATAAATTATCCAGTCTAAGGTATTTTGTTATAGTAGCCTGAACAGACTAAGACAGACCCCTACCTCACACCACATGTAAAACTTAACTTAAAATGGACCAAAGACCTAAATATAAGAGCTAAACCTATCTCTCTTTATATAAGGGTCTAGTATCCAAAATACATTAAGGACTCTAGGCTGGGCGCGGTGGCTCACGCCTGTAATCCTAGCACTCTGGGAGGCCGAGGCGGGCGGATTGTTTGAGCTGAGGAGTTCGAAACCAGCCTGAG
>NW_012148285.1:2051499-2075273 GCF_000956105.1 Propithecus coquereli | reverse complement strand
CAAAAAAAAAAAAAAAAGAACTCTTACAATAAAAAGACAAATAGCCCAATTTAAAAATGAGCAAAGGGGAGGTGAGTTGGCGAAAAGTGGTGAAAAAAAATGAGCAAAGGATCTGAACAAACATTTCTCCAAACAAGATATACAGTTGACCAATAAACACATGAAAAGATGCTCAACATCATCAGTCATTAGGGAAATGCAAATCAAAACCTCAAGGAGATGGTACTTCACATCTAATAGGATGAAGATAACAAAAGATGCTGACGATAATAAGTGCTGGCAAGGATTGGAGAAATTGAAATCCTCACACTCTATTGATGGGAATGTAAAATGGTGCAGCTGCTTTGGAAAACTGTCTGGTAGTTCCTCATAAACGTTAAACATAGAGTTACCAAATGACAGCAATTCCACTCCTAGGTATTAAATATATACCCCAGTTTTTGTGTCTACACAAAAACTTGTACACATATGTTCACAGCAGCATTATTCATAATAGCCAAAAAGCGTAAACAACCCAAAAGTCTATCAACTGATTAACAGATAAACATGTAGTATATCCATATAAGACATATTATTAATCCATAAAATGGATAAAGCACTGATATATGCTACAACATGTATGAAGCTTAAAAACATGCTTGGTGAAAGAAGCCAGACCAAAAGACCACATATTGTATGATTCCATCCATATGAAATGTCCAGAATAGGAAAATCCAGAGACAGAAAGTAGACTGGGGGTGGGGAGGGGGGAGAAATGGGGAGTGACTGCTAATAAGTATGGGGTTTCTTTTTGAGGCGATGAAAATGTTTGGGAATTAGATACTGGTGGTGGTTGCACAACTTTGTGAATGTGCTAAAAACCACTGAACTGTATACTTTAAAAGGTTTAACTTTATGATATGTGAATTACATCTCGATAAGTAAAATTTAAATAGCCACACGTCTAGTGGCTACTGTATTGGAGAGTGCAGCTCTGAAGGAAGGTACTGGTGGATCTTAGGGATGAGGACCATGGGAATCTGCCCCCTTGGGGATCAAACGAAAGGAGATAGAGACAGCACACGCATACCCAGCTGTCTCTGCTGAGGCAGAAGGGAGTGTGTGGGGTCCACTTTCTTCAGGACCATGAAGGCCATAGGTTATGGGGCAGGACCTCAGCCAGAGTCACAAGCTTTTCTACTGAATGACACAGGTCTTCTCCATTTCCTGAGTTCCAAAAATCATCAAATCAAAGTGCAATGATTTATATTCCCCCAAATTCATATATTGAAATCCAAACTGTCAAGTGGATGGTATTAAGAGGGGAAGGCCTTTGGGAAGTAATTAGGTCATGAGGGCTATGCCTTCATGGGAATAGAATTAGTGTCCTCATGAAAGAGGCCGGAGGGAGCCTGTGTGCCCATTCCTCCATGTGAGGACAGAGAAAGGTTGGCAGTCTGCAACCCAGAAAAGGGCCCTCGCCAGAACCCCACCATGCTGGCGTTTTAATCTCAGACTTTTCGGCCTCCAGAACTTTGAGAAATACATTTCTGTTGTTTATAAGTTAGTCTCTTGTATTTTGTTATAGCAGTCTGAACGGACTAAGACACAAAAGTGTCACTGAATGTACCAATGTCAAGGAAGTAAGGCTCTAGTCTTCTTATAACCCTCCTCTCTAACCTGCTGACTGTATTTTGTATTCACATCATCAAGACTACCCAAAGTGTCACTGTCATTCAGTCTTAGGGATCACTGGACTGTGTAGAACAGCACCAGCAATTACACTGGCATTGCACCAGAGACAGGGAAATAGACCCAGGGGTTTAAAGCACAATGACATGGAGGAGGAAGAGAAATAATATGGAATGGGGCTTTTTCTCTACTTTCCCCCTTCTATTAATAAACATGGCACCATTTTAAGTAATGAAACTCAGCCACAGCTCGCATGGAAGTTCATTAGTAGTCACATTTGGATCTGTCTTCACTATAAGAAGCTCTGAAAGCAACAGAAAAGTAAGTACTAGATACCAGAATAAGCCTGTCATGCACTGGATTGTCAAATATCCATGAATAGAAATGATAAAAACATTTTTCTTATTTATAATATCACCACCATTCTAATTCGTGAAATTTTTTAGTGAATAAAAATTATTACATACAACATTACATACAACATTTAAAAACACACACACACATGGTCTATGCATTTGCAGAACCATGAGATGCTTTGATGGAGATAAAAGGGCTGATGAGGGGGAGAGAAGAGGCACAGAGTGTTTACCTGTCCCAGCTAATTTGGGGGTTGGTTCCTGGAGTAGCGGGGATTTCTCCCAATGATGGGGGCTCAGCTGGTCATGAGATCCTGCCTGGGAAGGCTCCTCCACGGAGCTCTCCCTGAGATCTCGCCTAGGAGTTTGCAGTTGAAAGTCTGGCAGTTCCTGTTCTCCAAGCTGGGATCCAGTTTTCTCCAAGAGCACCTTCTGCCCCTGCATACAAACGGCCACCTAGGAACAAGCCCCATCCATTAACACCATCCATGAGGACTAAGGGCAGCTTTTCTTTTCACTGCTCTATAATGAATCCTTTGCCTTGGGAATTCCTGATAACGGTCTAGAGGTCAGCTTTCATAGAGACCATTGAAACTCTCAAAGGAAGCAAAGGGATGGTATGCAGAATGACAAGAATGAGGCTGCTGTGAACTGGTGAAAACTTCTTGAGTGGCTGCCCCTAAAGCATGGGCCTTTCTCAAGGCCTGGAGTCAAAGTCATCAGAGGAGAGCTGGCACAAATATCAGGGTCAGTCATGATACCAGCCCATGAGATTCCAACCCTACATACCACCCCTTCTCTACTTCTGCTGGAGACAGGCCTTGTAGGAATGGGAAGCAGTATGGTAAGGAGCCGTTAAAAACCATTCTTATCTAATAAATTGTTCTGCCAAACTTTCCTGGTAAGGAGACAGGGGTCTAAGAGGACCCCTCATCCCTGTTCCCTAACAGGTTCCATTTTCATTCCTGCTTGCTTCCTGCCTAGGCCCTGACTGGGGTCCAACTTGGGGCATGAGGGGTGGGCAGCAATAGCAACATTGGCTAAATTAAGCCGTAACTTCCTAATCCAAAGACAATATGCCAGACACTTCACTGGAACAAGGTCCAATGAAGTTCCCCGAAGTCAAATTCATACCCAACAGGATGACCTTGCCTGCTAAGAATTCTGATTGTTAGAAAAATTTAAGAGGAATGGGTGGGGTAAGATCTGACAGCAGAAATTCAAGAACTACTTCTGGTGACATGAGGCCCGTAAAGGAATGGTAAGAACCTTGGTCCTCTATTTCCTCACTGGATGTCAGTAGCTCGGTTTTCTGAAAACCTGTTACAATTGACAGGAGGTTCCCAGATAGAGGCAACTTTTGAAGCCATCCAGTCCATTTCTGGACTCTTTAAATAAGGAGAGATCCAGAGACCAAATATCACCCAGATGAAACAGAAACCCTGGGGACCACGAGAGAGGACCCTCCTTACCCACTGCTTTGGTTTCTTGGATGATCTGTGAAACTCTTCCACCAGGGTCACAATCTCCTTGCTGCTCACTGGACATCGATGCCTGACCCGCGCCTGGATCTCGGGGGGCAGGATGGTCAGGAACTGCTCCATCACCAGAAGGTCCAAAATCTGCTCCTTGGTGTGTAGCTGAGGCTGCAGCCACTGATGGCAGAGCTGTTGGAGCCTGGAGAGTGCCTCTTGGGGACTAGACACCTCTTGGTAACAAAACCGTCTGAAGTTCTGGCGGGAAAGCTCAGGATCGGGGCAGTTTTTTGGCAGAGTAGGCCCCCGTTTCTCTTCCAGTTTTGTTATTATGTGTCTCTCTTGCTTGGAGGAAGCTTCTGTGTGGGAACTCAAAGTTATCTCCATTTTAGCCGCCATTTTGGGGATCAGGAGACAACTTCTCTCTCCTAGTAACCGGGTCAAGCCTCTGGGATCATGACTCTGGAGAAGTCTCTCTGAATGCTAGAAAGATGCTGGAAACCGAAGCTCCTCTGAGGGTGCTAGGGAGGACAGGATGCAGAAATAGGGCCTTCTCATTTGCTAGCCTTTACCCCAAACTCTGAAGACAAAGCAGTCCCTGGCAGTGGGAAGAGTTTGTCTTTCCCTCGACGAATTTTTTGAACTATCGAAGGAAAAGTTATAACGTCCTAAAGGGACACCGGGGAAAATACTTCTTTGGTTTCAGTAATAAGCACACAGGTCTCAGACGAAATGGGCAATACGATCTAACGGGCTGACAGACAGAATCCCTGGGAAAAGTTCAAGCTGTCTTACAGGTAGCTTGCACTAACTCTCCCGCATCCTGGCTGAAACCGACCTCGAGCATATAGATGAGAGCTAGAGGATAGAGCCAAGGAAGACCACAGCACAAGCCTGGGGATGTGAGTTAGCGGTGAGCCTTCTGCCCTCGAGCGAGGCTGATGCAGGCGCGGTGACTGCTCGCTCCCGAGGCGTCGCAGGCCCAGCAGCTCTGGCCTCCAGGCGTCCCGGCTCCGGCTACGCGGCCCAGCTGGCCCTGTGCCTGGCAAAGCTGCGGCAGTCCGGCGCGCAGCTCAACTACACAGCGGCGTGCGAACTCGGGCTGGCGTCTGCGACACCACTAAACCGAGCAGGCCAGCACTTGGCACTCACCTACCGCCGACTCACCTCTCTGGGAACCCGGGACCTGGCACCCAGGAGCACGGGCTGGGGGCGGGGCCGAAGCCGCGCGTCGCGGGGACGCCCACTGGCTGCCGTGGAATTGCCGCGGGAGGGCCCGCCTCATCCCCAAAGGATTGGCTCCTAGAGGGCGCCCTCCACCGTCCATTGGCTCCTGGGTCTGTCAATAGTGTCGCAGTGCACCTCGGGAGCTGTAGTCCGGTGGCTCGACCATCGAGCGTGCGCAGTGAGCGGCCTAGCGGAAGGGCAAGAGCCGTTGACTTCCGGCCCGGTGTGACAGTTTTGGGAGTCGCGGGCGCTCTTGTCCGGTGAGTGCTCCGCTTCCGCGCGTTGGGCCCCTAGTCGGCCAAGGAGCCCCTTTCCACTGGGAGTCTTATCTGAGGTGGACGTCTCGGTGGACGGGAGGCCTCCCTCAGGCCTGGCGCCCCCGGACGCTCCGCGGTCGCCGTCCCCCGCCCCAACCGAGCGGGCCCAGGGCGGGTCCCGCCCCCTGAGAGCCCCAGACGCTCGTCCTGATGGACGCGCCTGGACCCTGCTCATCTAGCCCCGACCTGCCCACCCCCTACTCCTCGCCCACAGTGCCTAACCTAGCACTGAAGGTCTAAGAACTCAGTAAATACTTGACGAGTGAAAAATGAATCAGCCGGGCTCCCGGTGCTCATTCCGCATTTCTCCGAGTGCTTGAGCCATCTCTGGAGTGAAAGAAATTTTGGAGAGACCAGCATTTTAAAATTTAATGATGAATGCGATGCAAGGGGTCAAGAGGAGTGCAGGATCCACCTCTGCATGAAACTAGAATAGCACTTATTAAATTATTCTCCAGCCAGGTAAGGTAGAAGATGTGAGAACATGTGCAAGGCAGAGGGTACAGGTTTCAGTTCTGGCCTTGCTGCTTCCAAGCTATGCCGTGTGATGCTAGGCAAGATACTTAACCGCTCTCCATTTCTCCTCTTTGGCTACAAAGGAGTGCTAACAGTAATGCCCTTGGCTTCTCTGTCTCTAGCCCCTCTTGCCCCTCTGAAACATAAAGAGAATCTAAGTGAGCATCAAGTTCTTTGAAAAAAGGCAACCCAAATCCATTTTTAAAAAAATAATTAAAATTTGTAATTGTAAAAAACATAAAATTTACCATCTTAACCATTTTTAAGTCTACAGTTCAGTAGAGTCTGTTCATGTTGTGCAACTTGAATCCACTTTAATACTGCCTAGTGGGAGTATATCAGCTCCTGTATAAAATTTTAAATTGCCCTTTATGATTGTATCTGTTTTAATCTGTGTTTTAAGTAATTAAAACCCAACTCAAACTAATTAAAAAATATTGCCTTACCTAAACTGGCCTTGGAGATCCAAATATGTATCCTTCTCCTATAAACAGGCCCACCCCGGTGCTGGAGGAGTGGAATAGAGAGTGGGACACAGTTGCAGAGAGCTCCAGTCTTACATCTGCCAATGTAGCATTTCCCAGGAAATTCAGAGCTTTTCCCACTCCTCCTACATGTGAATTTTGTTAGGCCCAGATGTTATATACCCACTCCTGGGGTTGGGGGAAGGATATTGTAATTAATAGCCCCGCTAGAATCAATGAATTAGAGAGGGACTCTTTCACAAAGAAGATCCTGCTATCAGAAGTGGGGAAGGAATGCTGGAAAATAAAAACATACAGCAAAGCAGAACAGTGACTTATCCACATTCTGTGTGTGTGTGGGGGTGTTGATGGTGGTGGTGGGGAGTGTGGTGTAATAGTGATGAAGAGATTAATCAAGAAGCACACACTCACTAGTTGTCTCCTTAAGAGAAGGTAGCAACTGGGAAGGTGAGTCCAGACTTCTTGAGGGTAGGGAAGGACAAGAAAAAGGTGAGGGAAGAAGGGAAGGAACAGGTGGACTACATTGTGAGGAATAGTTTGGGTAATTTGTTAGACTTAGAAACTTGGTCGGAGAGAAAACCGTTTTTTGATATTTCTAGTGTTTTGGATCCTTGGTGTGGATTTGTGGAGGAGTCAAAGGGATAAAGTCAATCGCAGGGAGCAGAGTGAGGGAATATGGGATCGGTTTATGCTGTCTTTTTTCATCCTCTTCAACTTCCCTTTAGAGCTGAGTCTTTTCTTTCAACTGTGAGTCTCTGCACATCTGTGACACTCTCACGTCCCTCTGATTCCAGAAAGACACTCCTTGCAAGAGAACATGACTTCCCAGTGATACAGGAAGAGAGGGAGTCTGGTTCCCAGGGTAGAAGTGGCAACCAGAGTGAGCCAGTTCGTTGAAGAAAATGATGGCTGCAGCAAGGAGTCCCCAGGCACACTCATCCTCAAACAAGGACTCCACACAGGGCCAGAAATCAGCCATTCAGGGCAACAGCCCTGACTCTGAGGCCTCCCGCCAGCGCTTCAGGCAGTTCTGCTACCAGGAGGTAGCTGGCCCCCATGAAGCTTTTAGCAGACTCTGGGAACTCTGTTGTCAGTGGCTGAGGCCTAAGACACACTCCAAAGAGCAAATCCTGGAGCTGCTGGTTTTGGAGCAATTTCTGACTATCTTGCCAGAGGAGATCCAGACCTGGGTGAGGGAGCAGTGTCCGGAAAACGGTGAGAAAGCTGTGGCTCTGGTTGAGGATGTACAAAGAGCTCCTGAACAGGTGAGAAAGGGAAGCTGAAACCTTGTGGTTTTGGCTATGAAGAAGTTGGATGAGGAACACAAGAATCCAGTTACTGGAGAGGCACTTGGTTGAGAAATGCACAGTAGCCCTCTGCTGCCCACAGAAGGTCTTGGCTTTCTTGGGTTGTTTCTATGCCCTTAATTGTATGGGAAGAATTTCTCGTGTGTGGATATAACTGTTAGATATTCATATATTTAGTTAATGTCTGGAGTCCCCAATTAAAGTGGTAAAAATACTCAGAAAAATTCTCCAAAACAAAGCCAAGGAAAGGACAACTATCCTTCACTCAGGGGGTCAGGAAAGCTAGAGGTTTTGGTGAATAAAAATCTAATCTCTTGCTAGAAGGTTTTTTGAGGGCAGAGTGCTATGTATTGTACAATAAACAAAGTTGTCTTAGAGCTGGGCCTTACCATGGTTCTTGCTGCCTGGATTGGTCGGTTGGGGACAGTGGTGGGGCCTCACAAAATATCCTCTTGTAGTTGGGACTAAGTCTAAGATCTGATCGGTGTAACCAGCTTATATCTTCTGGGAGAAGGGAGGTGTGACAGGCATTGAAAAGGAAAAGTAACATACGGGCTTTGGTTGTGGGAGAGTTGGTGGGAGGAAGGCAACTGAAATCTGGTACGTCTGGGGAGGCCTAAGTAATGGAGGGGTGTGTGTCGAGGAGTGCTCGTCAGCCCGAGTGGGTCCGCAGTCAGAGGGGGAAGGTGCCCTGAGTCTGCGTGGCTGGAGCGGGAAGGACCCAGGAAGCGGAGGTGCTTGTGTTTCCCAGTGAGGAGGGGGGGTGGTGAAGGGGGACGTAGATGAAATTTGGTAGGATCGAGGATTGAGTACTTTCGACTGACTGTAGAGAGGGGAAGAGCAGCTTGGTGGTGATGCATTAGGGAAAAGTTGAGGAAGTTAGTTGGAAATCTGTGGGATTGAGTGGAGAGGCGCAGTAGCACACATGAAGGTAGAGCTTGGAGAGGTGAACTAAATAGAGTGGGAATCCCAATATGCTAACAGTCATCCTGGCCCCAGTTCCCCAGGCCACCCCTCTGTGTGGATGCTCCCTGCCCTTCTTATCCCTCACCGTTTCAGAGCCAAACTCTTAATATAAATGAAAACAGTGCAGGAGTGTAAAGGTTAAACACCCATTTGAAACTGATCATGAAAGTGAAAGGCAGAGTAAGAAGTGGGGGTGGGGAGTAGTAATGGCAGTAGATGTAATTTCTCAGGACCCCACTTGCCTCTCAGTACCGCTCCTCATTCACTTTAAGGAAGGTTAAAGCGTGGGACTTAAAAGAATGAAGATGGCTGTGAAAGACAAAAGTGGATTTTAAGTGACCACGATGTGCCAGATGTCAAGGATTTTCCAGCGAACATGCCAGGCATGGCCCCTGGCCTGGCCTGCTGCAGCCTGTATCCACGGGGAAACAGACAGGCAATAGCAAATGAAGGCCAGTTTCAGATAAGTGCTCGGAAGGAAATGAGCAGGGTGATCTGGTAACTGTCACGGGGGGGTGATCGGTTGTGAGGCAAGGTCTCTCTGAGGTGACACTGACGGAGGAAAAGGGACCAGTTGTACCACGAGCTGGGAGAAGAGTACTCCAGGCAGAGGGCACAGTACACGCCAAGAGCCTAAGGTGGGAGAGGAGTTGGCATGTCTGGGACAGAGAAGGGAGGGCTGGTGGCTGGCGCTCAGGGGTCAGGAGAGAGTGGTATGAGAGAGTGAGAGAGGAAGGCGGGGGCCAAGGTGGATGGCCTTTTAGGCTGCGAACAGGAGCTTGGATTTTATTCTCTGTGCAGTGGGAAGCTACTGGAGAATGTTACCAGGAAGGGATGTGATCTGAGATTTTAAAAACATCACACTGGATTCCATGTAGAGGGAATGGAGTGGAAGGTCCAGCGCAGAGAGAGGATGCAGGGCAGCCGGTTAAGAGGCCATGACAGCAGTCCAGGCAGCTGACCGTGTCCTGGACCTGGCTGGAGGCTGTGGAGGTGGAGAGAGAAGACAAATGCAAGGTATCTTTTTGAAGGTAGAACTGACATTGGATTTGGGGGGAGAGGAAATAGCTTTGTGCTGAGGTCACAGCGGCTTTCTAAAGTGAAAGCTGATGTTCTCACTTCTAACAAATGTACGCCAGTTTTAGCAGTTCTGGTGTGTCAGGCTCTATATGCTAGGTGATTTCATATAAATATTCTTAACCACTTCAAAGACCTAATTCTAGTAATTTTTATTTGATTGCAACAGCAATATAGTGACTCCTAGATACTTCTTTTCTGCTTCCTTATGTTTCACATCATTTTTAAATGCCATTCTTAGGGGTTGTAAAGCCCAGCTTAGGCAGGAATTCGTAGTGATGGATCGTGGGGTCTGTTCTCAGGTCTCAGGTTCTGAGAAGGACTTGAAAGTGCTCGTGGAGGAGGTGGCCCCTTGGGGAGCAGCCAGAGAGTCACTGAGATCCCAGTGGAAACAGGCGGTTCAGCCAGAGGAGCGGACTCTGAAGGGATCACAGAGCTCACAGCAAAGTCCAGGGGAGCAGTCAGAAGGTGAGCAGAAGCCTCTGTCCTCACCTGGAAACAAAGGTCTGAACTTGAGTCCACCCAAGGGTTCCAAATTAAATGCCTTTGAAATATGTCCAAAGAGCAAGATTTCAAATTTGAGTTGAGGGTAATAGCACCTAAAATAGGGATGAAGATTCTTTATGTGTTAGCCTAATTCTCTTTCCTTACAATTTCACTGTGTTAGTTCGGAACCAGGTGTTACTAAAAATGAGCATGGTTACCCTCACCTTCTGCACAGCAGTTCTTCGTGTACTTGAAGACATAAAACCGCCTTCCCCATCCAGCTTCATCTTTGCCAGAATACATTTCTCCTGTCATTTTCACCTTTCTTCCAAAGCTCTATTTTTTGTTTTTACTTGTCTTAATTTTTTTAGAAAACTTTTTTAATTAAAAAAATTTAATTGAGGTGAAATTCACATAACATAAAATTAACCATTTTAAAGTGAAGAATTAGGTGGCATTTGGTACATTCACAGTGTTGTGCAACAACTACCTCTATCTAGTTCCAAACATTTTCCTCATCCCAAAGCGAAACGCTGTACCTGTTACACAGTTGCTCCCATTCTGTCTCTATGGATCTACCTGTTCTGGACATTTCGTATCAGTGGAATTATACACATTATATGACCTTTTGTGTCTGGCTTCTTTCACTTCTTTCGAGCATGTTTCAGTACTTTATTCTTTTTTTGTGGCTGAGTAGTATTCCATTGTATGGATATACCAAGTCTTTATTTATTTATTTAGAAGCAGGGTTTTGTTCTATTGTCTGGGTTAGAGTGCAGTGGTGTCATCATAGCTCGCCGCAACCTCAAATTCCTGGGTTCAAGCGATTCTTCTCCCTCAGCCTCCCAAGGAGCTGGGACTACAGGTGCTCACAACCATGCCTGGCTATTTTTTTAATTTTTTGTCGAGATGAGGTCTTGCTATATTGCTCAGGCTGGTCTAGAACTCCTGGCCTCAAGCAATTCTCGTGCCTTGGCTTCCCAGAGTGCTAGGATTATAGGCATGAGCCACTGCACTTGGCCCAGGGTCTATATTTTTACAAGTCTTTTCCCATGAAGCAACTTGGCTAGATATATTCTAGATAACCTTAAGGCCCATTGCTGCCTTTTCTGCTTAATGGAAAGCTGACATTACATGTTGCTAGGTAATTTTTGAACCCAGCACATCTTTACATAATTCAAATCCTAGAGGAAAACACCGGCCTTGATGTTAAGTTGACAAACTTGTTTACAAAATGGAAAATTGTCTAAGAGGTTCATTTGTTTTAGTATTCTTTAAGCAAAATAAATACTCATCGATATTTTTCTAAACTTTGCCATTTGGTGTTTATTTCCTTTTAGTCATCGGGAATACCTGTGCTCTCTGACACGTGATCTCCGAGGCTAGCGGGCGCTGTGAGTGAAGGGAGGCCTCGCAGTGCTCTCTCCGCTTCCCTGCCCGCAGGCCGCTCACGGTCTGCAGTGCTATAACCTCCCAGGGGTCACATGCCTCTGAGTTTATGCTGAAGTTCAATTAGTAAGTCATAAAAATATATCATTTCATTTGTAGAATTCTTAAAAGTAGGGGTTTGGGAAAGAATATATTATCTTGGTCTGAAAAATATAAAAGTTTTCAGTTACTATGGTTTTTTTTTTTTTTTGAGACAGAGTCTCACTGTGTTGCCTGGGCTAGAGTGCCATGGCGTCATCCTAGCACACAGCAACCTCAAACTCCTGGGCTCAAGCGATCCTCCTGCCTCAGCCTCCCGAGTAGCTGGGACTACAGGCATGCGCCACCATGCCTGGCTAATTTTTTCTATATATTTTTAGTTGTCCAATTAATTTCTTTCTATTTTTAGTAGAGACGGGGTCTTGCTCTTGCTCAGGCTGGTTTCGAACTCCTGAGCTCAAACAATCCGCCCGCCTCGGCCTCCCAGAGAGCTAGGATTACAGGCGTGAGCCACCGCGCCCAGCCTACTATGGTATTTTTAAGAGTACTATGGTTATCTCTGGGTGGTGGGGCTATGGAGAGATTTTTTCCCCCCTCTATTATTCTAGTTAATTTTTTTGCCTCTAACATGTGCGTATTTCTCTAAAATGAAAAAAAATTTTAAAGCTGTTATGCCAAGAGGAATCTAGTGAAAAGAACTTGTCAACACATACAGGCCGTTGGCTATGGCAGTGGTTCTCAAACTTGAGTGTGCCTTGGATTCATCTAGAGGGCATGTTGAAGCACAGCTTCCCAGGCCCTACCTGTAGAGCTTCTGATTCAGAGGATCTGAGGTGAGGCCCCAGAATTTGCATTTCTGACAGGTTCCCAGGTACTGCCGATGTGGCCAGCCCAGGGAGCCCACTTTGAGAACCTCTCCTCTGTGGCTGTTACGCGGAAGTTTCCCTCTATTAGTGGCTATTTTCTTCCCCAGCCTGGCTTGCTCCTCAAGTTCCTAGGAATCTGCCCCAAAAGAAGGGTCTTCGAGCCCAGGAGACAGGTACCATAGTCTGGACAGCTGGGTCCCAGGTGAGCTGTGGTTGATGCCTTCTGTTTCTTTTGAAGTTCTCACTTCACCTTAGCACTCACTCTCACACTAAAATGCCTTCTTTTCCGAAGACCTTATAAAGATTTTATGTAATCCACCGAGCTTCTCAGGTATTCTGTCCACTCTGACATCATCACGTGGCTCTTTCCCATCCCGATCCTTCCCATGGAGGGCTGATCTCCCGCTGCCTTTGCTTTGCCCCTGATCTGATGACTGTGGTCCTGTCTCTGCCCCCACCCCAGGCTAGAGCGGTGCTATTTTATCCGTAGCAGCAGCCCTGGTGTTGTTACAGGGACCAGCCACGTGCAAGGACAGAGCCATATCTCTCTGTCAGCAAGAGTGGGTGCACGCTGGCCCTGCACAGAGGGTGCTCCACAGGGGTGCTGCACAGGAGCACGGACATGTCTCGCTGGGTAAGGATCCACCTTCCCTCTAGGTCCAGATGGATGTGCTCAGTTGTTCAGAGATACCGAAAGAATCCAAGAGCGAGGGAGACAGAGGGAGTGGGGAGACTTTTAGGTAGAAGGAAAGGAGGGAATAAATGGGAAGCCAGAGCAGGCGAGATAGACACAGGCAGAGACTGCAAGAAAGAGGCAGCACGGGAGTCAGGCCTTGTGACAGGGATGGCAGCACGTGTGAGAAGGCGAGCAAGAGCAAGGGAGGGAGTGCGAGGACATGAAAGATGAGAGAGGGGGAGAAGCAAGTGCAAGGGGGAGACAGAGACAGGCAGGAGCCAGACAGGCAGTGGCAGAGGGGAGGGAAAGGTGAGAGTCGGATGGATGTTTGCTTGCACACACAGGTGGCTGCGGTAGCTCCCGAGTTTCTCCAGTGGCAGAGATTAAAAACAAGACATCCTGGCTGTGATGGGCTACTTCTGTGCCCAGGCCTTTCTGGGGGAACCAAGCCCTGTCCTAGAGTCTCAGGACACTCGGGGAAGGTCTGCTGATTGGACTGCTCTCTTGCCTTTCTCAGATCATTCTGCCCCATCTGGGCCAAATGCCACCTCCTCAGAGCAGCCATCCAGATTCAGAGACAGGTGCTCTGCAGCTTGCTGAGCCTTGATGTCTCCTCTCTGCTTCTTCACATGCAGGGTTTGCCATTCACGGTCCGAATGTTGGCTCTGGGCTGGATCAAAGAGAACACACAGGGACCCCAGATTTTCATGGCTGCAGGGTGAGGAAAAGGTCTGAGAGTTCCACAAGTGAGACTGGAGTGGAAGCCCCTGAGAAATCAGCAATAGGGGAAGAAGGAATCAGGGGTGATGCAAAACAGCTGGACTCAGCAAATGAGCACGTCACAGGTATACGTTGGGCTTCTGAGGAAACTAGGACTTTCCTTTCTATTCTCAGTGAGTCTCGGTTTTATGAAAAACTCCAGATGCACCAGCACAGCAGCCAGCTGTATGGGGAAGTTGCTGAGCTCTTGTGTGAACAAGGTTTCCACCGGACTCTGGAGCAGTGTCAAACCAAGTTCAGAAGCCTCCAGGCCAGTTACCATCCAGGGAGGCAAGGCTGCAGCCCAGAGCCCCGTGCCTTCCAAGAGGAGATAGAAGCTCTGCTGGCCTCACAGGGGCCCCGCAGTTCTCCCAGGAGCTTGGCAGACAGGGCTGTTGAGGCCAAAGGGCCAGGCCAGGGTCCACAGGCTCAGAAAGAGATAGAGGATGAGGACACAGTAGAGGACTCAAACAGCTGCAAAACCAACGGCAAGCAGCCAGTCCAGGCAACTGGGAGCCCCGACAGCTACAGCCTGCTCCAGAGCCCCTTGGGTGAGGACCTCTCTGCATCTGTGTCCTTGTGCTGACTGCTTGTTTGTAAACCACGCCTCCACAGAGCTTTCTTCCAGCTATAAAATTGGTGCTGGTTCCTATTCCTGGGGGTTCCTATCCCTTACAGTTGGGGGCATTGTTGGGATAAAAGCTGTTTGGTTTGCCATGTACAGGTTACATACAGGGAAAAGTAGTACCTAAATTTTTAGGTTGTCTGGGTCAACCTAATTTTCTTTTCAGTATGAAGTCTGAAAGCCAGGTATGTTTCTGTCACCAAAGTAGTGAATTGTCTGAGGAGGTGGTATATCCAGATTTTGTTAACATAAAAGAATGATGATGATGTTAGCCTAGGAATGCATACTGTATTCTCTATGGAAGGTGGGTGATGCCACGGACAGGTACCTGTGTGATTACAAAAGCTTATCGTTAGGAATCAGGTTCCACTGCAGCTGCAGATTGATCTGTGTCCAGCGTGAGTATATTCCTCAGAACATATACAAGTTACTGCCATCAGTAACCAGCATCATAGCCGTGTTTCGGTTGCTTATTGCTGCAAAACAAACCACTCCAAAACTTGGCGGCTTAAGACAACTATTTCTCACCATTCTGTGGGTTGACCGGGTGGTTCTGCTTCTTGATGTTGAGGTTGCAAGATCCAGAATGGCCTCATCACCTGGCTGGCACTTGATGGTGGCCACCAGCTAGGAGCTCAGCGAGCTCTATCAGATGGGCACAGCCTCACACCTGCTTCCCCAAGCAAGTTTTCATGTTTTAGGGAAAAAGGCCATAGTGAGACTTCTTCCCAGGAACAGCAGTAGCCAGTTGTGGCACAGTTTGAGAAACAAGGATGTAACGTCTTAGGCTGCTAAAACCCCGCACTGCAATACTTACAGTCCCCCCGATCTGACTGTCAGATCTCATTGATCTGTTCTCTGTCCCCTGGCAAGCAGGTGTGCACTGGGGCTATGAAGAGACCAAGACACTCCTGGCCATTCTCAGTAGTTCTCAGTTTTACGGAAAACTCCACACCCATCAGTGGAACAGCCAGATCTACAGGGCCATGGCGGAAAGACTCCGGGAGCAGGGCTTTGTGCGGACCCCAGAGCAGTGTCGCAACAAGTTCAGAAGCCTACAGTCGAGTTACCGAAAAGTGAGGCAAGGCTGTGTGCCTGAGCCTTGCATCTTCTACGAGGAAACGGATGCTTTGTCAAGCTCCTGGGCCTCTGTACCTCCTGTGGCAAGTAATGCTGTTCCTCGCCTAGAGGGAAGTGTCATCGAGGCTAAAGAGTGGCATCAGTGGAACGGGGAGCCCACAGAGGTTGTCGAAGATGGCACTGTGGATGGTATAGACAGGGATGACAAAGACTTTGGGAACCCTGGCCAGGAAGTCAGAAAACTTGACCTGCCTTCCCTGTTCCCAAACAGACTTGGTAAGACTCTGTTGGCTCTGATGGTCAAAGGATGGGAAAGTCTACCTAGAGGCCATTAGCCTAGCAGTCAAGAGGGAACTGTCACCACTGCTGGCTTTGTCATCATGTGTGACCTTATACAGGCCAGGAGTCTTGGTTTTCATGGTGTTTAAGGATTATTCCCCTTGGATTTTAGAACCTTGATTTTGTGTTTGCCAACCTCTTTATCATCTTTTACCATGGAGTTCCAATACTTTGCTTCCTCAGATTGCTAGTTAGGCCTCCAGACCAGGTTCCTCCTCCTTCCTCCTCCTCTAGCATGCCTACTCCTTTCATAACCTGAACTGTACTGGCCAGGTACTTAGCACCTTGCTTTCTTCCTGTTTAAGCTGGCCAACCCACAGTGGCCTTTTCTTGTTCTGCTGCCAGAAGTTAGGCCATTCAAGAACTGAGTGTACACCTATAAATAGACTGGTAGATGACATAGAGTTTGACCCTTTGCCTCGGTTTGTCATTGTGTCGGAACATCCAAAAAGACATAGGAGAAAAGTTGCTGGAGTTTAGGGTGTGATTTGCCAGTGACCACAGAATTTGGAGCTCAAAAGTATTACAATTGGAGAATAAAACTTAGGCTTTTAATTAGCGGGAGACTTAATCACATGAAGAATTCCAATTGTGTATTTCTTCTTTGTAGTATAGTTGTAACTCTTTTTGCATTCCATTGTTTGCCTTCTCTACGGTCCATTTTATTGCTTTTTTCTTTTTTTTTTTCCTTTAGGTTTTGAGAGCAAGAATGGGACTAAAAAAGAAAATCTAAAATGGGATGATTCAGAGGAAGTAGAAATGAACAAGACTTTACACAGAAAATCTAGTGGAGAAGTTTTTTGGCACTCTGAGCTAAAAAAAGTCTGGGAGAGTGAGCCAACGTCAAGAAGGCAATATAGAAATTCTCCAGTGGAGAGTGAGGAAAAACCCCCATCCCAGGACAAAACAAGTCACCAGAGACTTTATACTGGAGACAAAGCCTGTACACATTTCCTCTGTGGGAAAAACTGCTCTGTGCTCTTTCCCCACAAGCCAGCCCACGAATCGGAAAAAGCTTCTCAGTGTCCTGAATGTGGAAGAACCTTTAGCCGAGGTTCTTACCTTGTTCGGCATCAGAGAATCCACACAGGTGAGAAGCCTCACAAGTGCAGTGAATGCGGGAAAGGCTTTAGTGAGCGCTCCAACCTCACTGCCCACCTACGAACTCACACAGGGGAGAGGCCCTACCAGTGTGGGCAGTGTGGGAAAAGCTTCAACCAGAGCTCCAGTCTCATTGTCCACCAGAGGACCCACACGGGGGAGAAGCCTTATCAGTGCATTGTTTGTGGAAAGAGATTCAACAACAGTTCCCAATTCAGCACTCACCGGCGCATCCACACTGGGGAGAGCCCCTACCAGTGTGCAGAGTGTGGGAAAAGCTTCAACAACAGCTCCCACTTCAGTGCCCACAGGAAAACCCACACTGGGGAAAAGCCTTACAAGTGTTCTCAATGTGAGAAAAGCTTTACTAAGAACTCTGCCCTCACCCGCCATCAGGCAGTACACATAAAAGATAACTCTCATCATAGGAAGGGAGAGGTGTGTTATAAATATGTAGGAAACCTGAGAGATCAGTTCCTTAGGTCAATGTGTATTCCTTAGAACTTCTTTCTGCTTGTGGCGAGATCTAGTCAATCTCTGGCTTAGTAAGTAAACTTACTGACAACTGGATCTTAAGAACCATGTCCAGGAACAGGAAATCAGCATAAGGATGCTGACCTCTTTTGGCTCTGGCTGTGACTTCAGAGTCCTGTCTTACTGTGACTTAAAGTTTGTTCTGATGGGGAGAAAGCTGTAGGATCCGTAAGTTCTGCCAGAAAACCAAGGCCTCCCTGTTCCAAACATTGTTAACAGCAAGCATAACATCTAGGGTAATCTTTGTAAGATACCACTTTATCGTCACCCATACCTTCGTTCCTGATTGTCTCTTACAGTAAATGGTTTATACACATTACTATTTCTGATAAAAATAAAGGTGTTTTTACCTCCACTTCCTTGGCCTTCGGTTATAATTTTCTTCAATAGAAACTTTACTTTTGTTTTTTTGAGACAGAGTCTTCCTCTGTTGCCCTGGGTAGAGTGCAGTGGCATCATCATAGCTCACTGCAACCTCAAACTCCTGGGCTCAGGTGATCCTCCTGCCTTAGCCTCCCAAGTAACTGGTACTACATGTGCGTGCCACAACACCTGGCTTATTTTTCTATTTTTAGTAAAGACAGGGTCTTGCTCTTGCTCAGGTTAGTCTCGAACTCCTGAGTTCAAGTGAGCCTCCTGCCTTGGCCTCCCAGGGTGCTAGGATTACAGGTGTGAGCCACTGCACATGGCTAAATAGAAACTTTATACTGATGTAGAAGCCTGTGGGGTCCTGAAGATGATCTAAGTGTAGAGTCTGTTTCAGGGCAGTCAGACATGCAGAGACAGAATAAGGGGCAGGAAATGGGGAGAGGAGGAAAAGAATTAAGTTGGGAAGGGTTTGAGCCATCATGAGAAGGAATATCATAGGAATAAGGAAAAAACAGGTACTATAGGAGGATCTGACTGCAAAGAGAATAGTAGGTTACAGGAAGGATGGGTGTGACGAACACTAAGAACCAAACCTAAAACTTAATGATCCAGAACAAGTCACAGATATTTAAGCTTTTATGAAATTGCCACGGATTAAAAATGGTAAAAGGTGGGTACGTTGTCTACAGTTGTTGGCTTGTATATGCAAAGTTACAGGACCTTGTCTAAGCTATGGTGATAAGCAAGCATTATGGCTCTGCTTGACCCTTTTTGAAGAATTAAATATGAGCAAAGGAGAATGTACGTTCTACCTCAAAGCCAGAAAAAAATTAAAATGGAAGGAGAAGGAGAAGCAAAGGTAGAATATACTTAAGTGTTTCCTCAAGTTGAGCCCTGCCTGGGCCACTATTTTTCCCTGCCACTGTCCTTGAGCATGGCCCTAAGGGGAAGCTATGCAGGGCAGTTCCTGGAGTCACAAAGTTAATAGCCTCTGCTCTACATAGAAAAGGCCATCTTTGAAGGGTCTGGGCAAAGGCAAAGAGGTCAGCTGGAATGAGACCTGTTAGGGACAGCATGACTTTATTGGTGATTCCTGGTGGGAAAGAGGGAGACAGCCCAGGGGTGGATCAGTTACTGAAGGGCTTTGGATATCAGCTCAAAGAAGTTAGTTAGATAAGTGAGGAGAGCCAGTGAAAGTAATCAGAAGAGACAAGGAAGTGGAGATAGTTTATGAGGCCTTATTAGTAGGCTCCTCCCACTCCTGGGCCTACTGTGACCAGGGAAATTGAGATGGAACTGTTGCACTCCTTGCACATTTAGGTTGCCTTCACCCTCCAAACTGCATTGTCCTCTAGTCTGCTGGGCAGCAAAAGAAACACCACAAGTGCTAGAATCCCTAACCCTTGCCTGTCAACCATTCCAGATGATCTACAGTAGACGGGTAAGAACTGGAGAATATATTCATTTATTCAGGAAATATTTGGTTACCTATAATATACCAGATATTGGAGCCGGATATAACACAGTAGACAAAGTAGATACTGTATCTTCCAGAACCAGCCTCATTGGGCCCCCTCATAGGTACTAGCACCAGGCAGGCAACACTGCCTAGCCAACGCCCCCACAAGATATGAGTCCCAGCTCTGTAGAGCCTGTTTTCCAAGCTGCCCAGTTCTGGTAAACTCAACCTTTCCCCGTGTTCCCTCAATGCCATGTGAGGTCACTGGTTCCCACACTATCTCTGTGGCTGCAATGTTCCCTTTCACTCTTTTTTTTTTTTCAGTTCTACCACGCCCATCCTACAAATTCCTTATATTAAATTCTCTCTTTGAAATGCCTAGAATGGTTTCTGTTTTCCTGACTGGACTTCGTTATTACATGCTATGCTAAGAATTTTAGATTTTATCATAAGTGTAATGGGAAGCCCCTGGAGGATTAAGCAGGGAGTGACATTATTCTCTTAATCTGACTACTGTGTGGAGAATTGATTAGAGCTAAAAGAGGAAGCAAGGAGACCGAGTAAGACTCTCTTAGCTGTGATGTCTAGAGACTCAGTTGTCTAGTCAAGTGACAGCAGTGGATATGAAAAAAGTGGATGGAATTAGTACATCTTGGAAGCATAATCAACATGTTGTGGTGATAGTTTTGTTATGGAAGTGAGGCAGAGCGGTATCAAGGCTGAACAGGTTTCTGGTTTGAAGAGGGTGCCAAGAGGTGGAGGGAGATGCCACTTACCAAGATGGCAATGGCAGGTAAAGCAGCAGATATGGGAAGCAATTCACAGGTTCAGTCTTGGATGTGTGGAGTTTGAGATACGTATGAGAAGTTCAAACGGTGAGGTAAAATAAGCTAAAGGATTTATACCTCTGTGGCTCGAACGAGAGGTCTAGAGATAGAAATAGGAAAATCATCTCTATGATGGTATTTAAAGCTGTGAGAGTGAGGAAATGGCAGTGTGGCTCAAACCATGGCCCATGGACAACTTGTACCAGTGTAACCTTGGGTATTGGTTGCATAAAACCTGGGCTGCCCCCGTACACACACAGTCTCCGAACAAGACAGATCCCAATGGTTTGAATTTGTAACAAGCTCCAGAAATAACTTTTATGCTCACTTAATTTTTAGAAGACTTGGCTAATTGAGAGAATCTGGAGTGAAAAAAGAGGACCTGAAACCAAAGCCTGAGAAACAATACAGAGAGGCCTGGTAGAAGAGTGGCATTTGGAAAGGAGAGGAATGGATAGAGAGGGAGAAAGAACACCAGGAATGTGTGTCAAGGAAGTCAGGAGAAGGAATTTCAAGGGGAAGGGAGTGGCCAACTGAGTTGGACGCTGTTAAGAGGTCAAGTAAATTGAAGACCAAAAGGGTCTGGTAACATGGAGGTCAACAGAGCCCTCAGCAGGAGCAATTTTAGTGCAACAGTAGCAGCAGAAGCCAGATTAGAGAAGAGTGAAGGCACAGAAATACATGAAGATGAGGCTGTAGCTGAAAGAAAACGTGAGCTCAACAGCAGTTTTTAAAAACAAATGAGATACTCACAGCATGTTTAGATAATGTGAAGGATCCGGCTTCAGGGGTCCTCAAGACCACCCACGTGTTCAATGATTCACTAGACAGATTCACGGGACTCAGGTTTACTGCGGCAAAGGTTTATTATGGGGAAAGGATACATGATATAATTAACAAGGGGAAAAGCCACAGGCGAAGTCTGGGGAAATCCATGCACAGGCTTCCTTTCACCCTGCCCTCCTGTGAGGGGACACAGAGTACTTGAGTGGGCTCCTTTTTCCAACTACCAAAAGTGCGGTAACATGTACAATGTTTCTGCTCATGGAAGCCCACGAGAGAGGCGGTGCCCAAGGTTTTCACTGGGGGCTGGTCACGTAGGCGCCCGCTGCCTAGCAGGTACCCAAATAAACCACCCTTCTCAGTCAGGGAATAGTGAAACCCAAGTTCCCAGACTCCCAGAGCTAACCTTGAAAACCAAACCTTTCTGAAATAGCTTCAAGCCTGCAGAATTAACTCGTCTGCACAAATCCAGTAGGAGAGATTCAAAACATAACAGGGGATAAAAATTGGAGCAAGGTCCCTTGAGTGTGGGAGAGGACAGAATTCTAAGCACGGGAAAGGACTATCCTTTAATTGGAGATTTACATGTGGAGAATGGAGATGGCTTCAATTTGATGGTAGGAAGCAGAGTATTATCTTGTTAATCAAAGAGAGGAAAAATGTTTGGTTTTGGAATAATGTAGAAGTGATTGTTTTAATAAAACAACCAGTAGCTGATTTACGAGTCAGGAACTTCAAGACCAATGGAAAAACCCAGATAGTTGCGTGAGAAACGCATCCACCAGTGAAGCAATTTACTGGGATCTGCGAGTCAAGTCTGGGTTTCTCGGTAGCTCCGATGCACTCCTGCTATCCTAGACTGCGCGACTTGCGTAGGGACTATGAAACCGAGGGGTGAGTTGATTTGTTCAGGTTTGCCTGCCCTGCTTGCTCGTGGTTTCTTGCTTTTTGTTATGTTTTTGCCCTTTTCCATAAAGCTGAAGGCTGCAGTAGCTGAAGGCTGTGCCACTGAATGCTAAAACTTAACGTTCCCTGGCTACTACTTCACAGGTAACATTCATAAGTCACCATGGTAATGGTCCCGTTTTCCAGAAGCTTGGTTGAGACCACTCACCCTTCAACTGGGATGGCTTTTTGATGTCGAGGGCCAAAAACTCCACCCTCAGATCATATCAATGCCACCATTTTCTAAACATATGTCCTATGAAATGCCATGAACTCCTACTATACTGTGCAGAACAAACCTGTTATTTCATTTTTCCCCACTGCCAATCACCTTTCCCCACACCGTAGACCACCCCACTTCCCTAACCCATAAATATCCCTAAGCCTTATTTTTGAGGTGGATTGGAGAGCTGTTCTCCTGCCTCCTTGCCTGTCAACCTTGCAATTAAATATTTTCTCTTTTACAAAACTCATGTCACAGTGACTGATTTTCTGTGCCCGGGCAGAACGGACCTGGACCTGGCCAGGAACAGCTAAAGTGAAAGAGCTGGATTTTTTCCCCCCATTTGTAATGTTCCTCTTTTTTTGTTTGTTTTTTTTTTTTTTGAGATAGGGTCTCACTGTGTCACCTGGGCTAGAGTTCAGGGGTGTCATCACAGCTCACTGCAACCTCAAATTCCTGGGTTCAAGTGATCCTCCTGCCTCAGGCTTCTGAGTAGCTGGGACTACAGGCACGCACCACCAAGCCAGGCTAATTTTTCTACTTTTTTGTAGAGATAGGGTGTCGCTGTCACTCAGGCTGGTCTGGAACTCTTGGCCTCAAGCAATCCTCCTGCCCCAGCCTCCCAAAGTGCTGGAATTATGGGCATGAGCCACCTCGCCCGGCCTAATTTCTTTTTAAATGAGGATTCCTGGATCCCACCTCTAGTGGTTCTGATTTGTCAGTCTGGGATAGTTATTTCTAACAAGTTTTCTAAGTGCTTCTGTGTGTTTATCCCTATTTGAGAACCATGCTTTTCTTGGAGATGGAGGACGCTGGGGCCTAAAGGCATGTGAAGAATCAGTATCACACAGGGTCAACCTCTGGCTCTCCAGATTGCAAACTACATCTTTTCACCGAGAATTGTTAGGAAGTAGTATGGTGCAGCGGTGAGGCCTTTGGACTAAGACAAACCAGATTTAACTTTTAATTTTGTTACCTATTGCTGTGTGTCCTTAGACAACTGACTTAACCTTTCTGAGCCCTAGCCTCCCCATCTTACAGTCAGTGATAAGAATATCTACTTCTCAGTGTGGTTTAAAGGATTAAATGATTTTGTGTGTGCAAACCACTTACATATTACCTACCACACAGTAAATGCTTATTATATACCAGCTATTATAAGATATTATTATCATTAGATATGTCCATGCAGAAAAACAAAAGCCAAACAACTTCAAACTCTCCCATGCATTGCTGCTATCTGTATCTATGGCCTCCCAACCTCGTGTTCTTCAGTCAGTGAATTCAGTTGTTCATGAAATACAGTATGATGAAATTGATATTTATTTTGCCCAGAAATGTTCACTATGTTCAGGCACAGACAGATATGGAGATGAGGAAGATCTGGTCATTGCCCTCCAAGGAAGAAGAGGTGGATTTTCAACATAGGTCAAATCAATTCTGTAATCTTTCCTTACTTCCGTCTCTCACTTTCAGCGCTCTTTCTGGCTAACAATTTCTGTGCAACCTTGAGCCACAGACCTCACACTGCATGTGGCAGGGGCTGGAAGCCTGGCCTCCTTGGGAGGATGAAGGCACAGTTGCAGTTCCATGTCACACCAGTACCACAACTAACTCCCAGCCATACCGTCTTGCCTGGCACTAGAGGTAGGTGGTATTATTACATAGTATAGATTACACATGGCCCCTAAGAAGCTTGTACAGTCTAAAGGTAGAAAAGGCAAAAGAGATACATTTAAAAAAAAGAAAGAAAGAAAGAAAAGGAGACCCATCAGAGATTTTGCTTGTTACACAGTCCCCCTTCCCTTCCATCAAGGTGTTGTCTACTGGAATCCAGAGCTGGATTTTTTCACAAGTCAAGACTTTAGGGCCGGGTG
>NW_012148285.1:2043554-2050980 GCF_000956105.1 Propithecus coquereli | reverse complement strand
CTATTTCTGCTATATTTTCATTCTTTCTGAATTGCCAAGCCACTTGACACATCCAAATGGGATCTTCTGTCCCTCTGATGGTATCTTCTGATTCAGGCTCACCCTGTCCAGGCCGAACTAGCTCCCATAAGCCTCTTCAGAAAATTTGCTTATCAGTCTAAACTAAAATCTGGTTCTCTTCCTTGGGTGCCAGTAGGTCACCATGAATGCGCAAGTGTTTTAGAAGTAATGAAGAAACCATAGGTGACTGCTCCTAGGTCTGGCCAAGTCTGACTAAGACAGACAAGAAGTCCCTCTGTAGAGCCCTGCTTTAATCCCAGGTTAAGGCAAACCCGCTCAACTGTCCTTGCCGTCAGAGTTGTTTGAAGTACTCAATAGAAAGTAACCCCATGAAATTAGGACATCCTACCCCAAATGACCCTTAAACAGGGGAAGTCCTCTCCTGTGGGAGTGCAGTTGCTGTCGCCACATGAGACCTGGGATAGAGGACTGCTGTCTGCTCCTCTCTGTCACTCTGCCTACCTCGAGGAACTCATAAGTAATAAAAACTCTTCACGTTGCGGTTGTGTTATTGAAACCGTGCTCGAGATCTGACCTCCAATGGTGAGACCACCATGGAGGAATCCATGCATGTGGATCCCCTGGTGGTGCTTGTCTGTCTGGGTCTCTGGTGGCCGCTGGTGACAGAAGCTACCTGCTAAGTCAATAGAGGAACTTGAAGAGTTTTGTTCAAAACACCAAGACATGACCCTTCTAAGAGCTATCATGGAACGTGCCTTTCTGAAGGGACGACCAGAGGAAACGACAATGCTTACGAAAGGAACTGAGCTGCCTCAACCTGGCAGGTGCACCATCACTTCACCTGCTTACGGCTCCCAATTCTGCTCATGACACAACTGTTAGGTCATGTCTGTGATGTCACAGGCACTGACAAACTCTCGTCCCGGGACTCCTCCTGCTTCTCCCCTTTCTAGCCTGAGACTCTGTGGCTTACCATTTTGAAGTCATTGGTTCCTCTTCTCCTGGTCTGAATGGTCCTGCATACGAGTTCTAGCTCTTCTCTTGGGAAAGTCCCTGAGGACGGGGCCCACTGGCTCCAACAGGAGCCTGGCAACTTCCCCATGATCTCAGGTTGCTACTCGTGGAGCACACACACTATCACATGGAAAAAAACCCCATCACCCTACAGATCACCATATGGGCCCAGAGAGGAGAGGTATGGGAATAGCGATTCCTGGAAAGCCAGAGATAGAAACTTGAATGTGCAGTAGGTATGTGCAGCTGGACAGAGTAGGATTATGAGAGGAGTCAGGGCCCCAGCACCACAGCTGGCAGGGGCACAGAGCACATCAGAATCCTGTTTGCTCAGGGCAGTGCAGGGAGGTCTGTGGCTGCCCCCTCCTGAGCCCTGCAGCTCTCTTATACCTGGTAACACAGCTCCCAGCCCCCAGCGGGTCCCACTTTGGCCCTCTCTTGATCAGAAATTCAGTTGTATTAATCTGTTTTGAGGAGAGGTGTGACTCAGACACTGAGGACTTAACTCAAGTACCCATACTTTGCTGGGCATTGCAATTCCTCCATTACAGAGCAGGCGTTTCACGAACCAGAAGATTTTCATTCAAAGAGCTGGCTTGTGTGAATATAACCTGCAGAAGAGAAAGGCTATGTGTACAGGGGACAAATATCTCTCCTCCCTCATTCTTGGGAAGCAGAGAACTACTGAAAACTTGGTGATTGGTAAGGGCATCCAACCTTGCTCTCCTCACACCCTCTTCCTGCAAAGGGGAAAGAAAGTCTGTTCTCTTAAGAAAGCTGAAACAGACACCAACTAGGAAAATAAACAAGTGCTTAAGAAGCAACAGCCACAAAATCAAGTTTCTCCACCTTGTTCAGCTGCCTGTCCCCTGACCCAGGCCCTTCACAACCAGATCTCCATTTTCTTTTTTTTTTTTCTTTTTGAGACAGTCTCACTCTCTTGCCTGGGCTAGAGTGCCGTGGCGTCATCCTCGCTCACAGCAACCTCAAACTCCTGGGCTCAAGCGATCCTCCTGCCTCAGCCTCCCAGGTAGCTGGGACTACAGGCATGTGCCACCGTGCCTGGCTAATTTTTTCTATTTTTAGTTGTTTGGCCAATTTCTTTCTATTTTTAGTAGAGACTGGGTCTCGCCTTGCTCAGGCTGGTCTTGAACTCCTGAGCTCAAATGATCCACCTGCCTTGGACCCCTGGAGTGCTAGGATTACAGGCATGAGCCACCGCGCCTGGCCCTCCATTTTCTATTTACATGTTCCCCTTCTCACCAATTGCCTTGGCCTCCCAGGTTCTCACTCCAAATCCTGCACCAAAGTTATTGCCTTTCGCTGCTTTCTGGAGGACATTCCCTCAGCCAGGTATGCATCTGCCTGTGCAGAATGGTCAGGAATTGTTTCTGCTGCAGGATCTTCTCCTTGAGTGCAGCTTGGGCTGCAGCCATCAACAGCAGAGCTCCCAGAGCTGGCCAAAGGCTTTGTAAGGCCCAAATTCTTGTTTGATAATTAGAAGTCTGTAGGGCTGGCAGGAGATCTCCAAGTTGCCAACCCCTCTGAGAGATTAGCCATCAACTGCCTGAGAGAATGTGAGGAGTGGAGAGGAACTCAACTCCAACTGAGGCTGATCTGTGGCTCAAAATTCCGTTCCTACAACTCTCAAGAGTCACCTCTGGCTAGGACTCTGATAAAAACTCCACTCTGGAAAGAGTAAGAGGTCAATGTGAGAGTTCATTTCTACTTTACTTTCCCAACTCTAGGAAAGAAGGTATATATTTCTCATCCCATCCAAATTAACCTGGTATAGGAGACACAATGTTAACTAATGGAAATAGTACAGACTTTGTCCATCAGGTAAATCTGGGTTGAGTCCCAGCTCAGCTCCATACTAACTGATTTGGGGCAAATTATTCAACTCCTCTGAGTTTCTTTTTCTCATCTGAGGATAATAATACTCACCTTGCAAGATAGAGGAAAAAAGATTAGAAACAGTATCTGCAAAGCATCTAGCCCAGTGCGTGGCATTCAAAGGCACTAAGTAAATGCTATGTGGTCGTAGCAAAAGAAACTCCATCTTATGGGAACGTCTTCACAGTATATGTAACTATTTGGCATATATTTATGAGTTTAGTATCTGTCATCCCCTGCAAGAAGGTACGGTTCCTGAGAGAGAGACTTGTTTTGCTCCTTGCTGAATCTTAGCACCTTGAATCATGTCTGGTGCTAAATAAATATTTAGAAAATGAATGAATGGGTGAAAAAATAAGAGGATGACTGGGGTCATCAAACCTGATTAATCAAGTGGGTGTCAAACACTTAAGCATTATGAAGAATACAAAAGGAGACAAAACTAGTCTCTGGCTGAGATACCTCTGACATCTGTCCCCTCTCCATTTCCACTACTATCACTACCACTTCCCCTATCTGGAAAGGGCAGGGGCGGGCTTTCTAAACCTCAGCACTACTGACGTTCTGGGCCAGATAGTTCTTTTGAGTTCTTGGAGGGGCAGGGAGGTGACAGCCACCCTTTGTCTGGTAGGATTTTAACTGCATCACTGGCCTCCACCCACTAGATGGCAGTAGCACCCCTCGGGTGTGACAACAAAATTGTCTTCAGACATTGCCAAATGTCCTCTGGGGGGCAAAATCGCACCTGGAAGAGAACCACTGGTCTAGGGACCTACAAGTGCCTTTGCCCACCAAACTTTTCCTACCTGAAATATTCTTTCCACAGACAATGAACACAAGGGACTGCCGGTCTCCACTGCCAACCAGGGAAGCAGGGCCACCTGAGCCTAGGCATTAGAAAAATAAAAGAGAAACTCAGTGTTCTTTTTTTTTTTTTTTTTTGAGACAGAGTCTCACTGTGTTGCCCAGGCTAGAGTGCCATGGCGTCATCCTCGCTCGCAGCAACCTCAAACTCCTGGGCTCAAGCGATCCTCCTGCCTCAGCCTCCCAGGAAGCTGGGACTACAAACACATGCCACCGTGCCCAGCTAATTTTTTCTATTTTTAGTTGTTTGCCTAATTTCTTTCTATTAATAGTAGAGACGGGGTCTGGCTCTTGCTCAGGCTAGTTTCGAACTCCTGAGCTCAAACAATCCGCCCGCCTCGGCCAGTGTTCTTTTTGTTTGTTTGTTTTGTTTTGAGACAGAGTCTCACTGTGTTGCCCAGGCTAGAGTGCCATGGCGTCATCCTCGCTCGCGGCAACCTCAAACTCCTGGGCTCAAGCGATCCTCCTGCCTCAGCCTCCCAGGAAGCTGGGACTACAAACACATGCCACCGTGCCCAGCTAATTTTTTCTATTTTTAGTTGTTTGCCTAATTTCTTTCTATTAATAGTAGAGACGGAGTCTCGCTCTTGCTCAGGCTGGTCTCGAACTCCTGAGCTCAAGCAATCCGCCCGCCTCGGCCTCCCAGAGTGCTAGGATTACAGGCCTGAACCACAGCGTCCGGCCCTCTCAGTATTCTTAAACACTGCACCATCAAAGACAAGAAACCCACAGGAGCGGGACTGGTAACACCACTACTACCATCTTCTTTAAGCCTCCTGATCCTTTGAACTCCTCGGCCCTGTCTGTATCTGTCTCTCGGGGTGCTTCATCTTAACCCTTCCAATACTAGAATTTGTTTCGGGTAGGGTTATCTACTCCACCAGTTTGGGAGATGTGTGGTCTTCGAGTCCCCACCGCTCAGCCCAAGGGCGCAATGGGGCATTAGTGAACAAGTGTTTTATTCGCGCAAACTGCAAGAGCAAGAGGCACCGAGCCCTTCAAGGAGTCTTCACCGGGAACATGAACAGACCGGAGCCCCGAAGGCACCGGGCGGGCACGCCGCGCAGCCTCGCTCCCACGCCTCTCCAGGAAGAGGACCCAGTTCACTCTGAGTCACACCGCCACTCCAAGGTTTTGCGTCTGGGAATTTACAACGCGAACCAAGAGCAGCAGGGCAGAGGGCGGAGCCGCAGCCCTTGAGCCCCGCCCCGCCAGGAAAAACCTCACTCGCGACTCACCAGCCACGCCACGCCATCTTTTCTACTGCGCCACGCCGGAACCTGCCGCGGGGTACGCCGGGACTTTGAGAGGGTCACACGCATGCGCAAACGCTAATCCTAAAAGTGGCGTCAGACAAGCGCCGCACTAAAGGACCGCCCTCTACACCTGGTTTCCGCCCTTCGCTAATTGACAGTAGTTCTCGCCAATGAGAAGACAGGATACGCCTGCGTCATGCGCTGGGACCAATCACAATGTCTGAGAACCCGGGGCCCTGGATCTGGGCGTTTGTTAATCCCGTCTATTCAGTTTTACTGATCCTCTGCTTTCATGGCGTTTCCGCTTCTCGTACTGTGCATGGTCCTTGCACCAGCCGTAGCTGGGCACGCATCCTAGTTTCGCAGATGAGGTGACGACAACCATGGTAGAAAGCGTAGCGTTTGCTGCGTGACAGGCATAATTCTAAATATTTACATACTAGCATCTTCATAACAATGCTATGAAGTCAGTACTGTTATTATTTTTACCTTCCAGATGAGGAAACCGACACAGTTTAAGTGAATTTCTAATGATGGAGGTTGGACTAGAACTCATTTCTAACCCAGCGTTTTTTCTCCAAGTTGTTTTCATTTTTAAAAATTACTGAAGTGCCACAAAACATTCTCACTTAAAAATGAAGTGTTTTCATACTTTAACCTCCTTAACTATAATCCCTCCTTAGAGAAAATAACTGTTAATAGTGTGTATCTTTCTGGACTTTAATATATGATTTTCTCCACTTACTATGTCTTCTAAAGTTTTTTCTGTTTCAATGTATCTACCTCATTTTTTTTAAAAAAAGCGATGCATTTAGGCATGTACCACAATATATATTCAATCATTTCTCTTTTGATGGGCATTCAAATATTCCCCTAATTTTCGCATGTGTGTTATTCTGAATTGTATATCCTGGATATATTTTGAACAGGGAGCTGGTGGATTGAGATGTGGAATGTGAAAGAAAGAAGAGCGGGGGATAATAACTAAGACTTGTTCATGGTCTTTCTTTCTGCCTTCAGTCTGGCCCCTTCAGCTATTATTTAGGAAGGCTCTGGTAACACAAATAACGAGCACTAATCCATCAGGATATAAATAGAGGGAGGTGGGATATGAAATAGATTATTAAAGTTTCTTGGGAAAGTACTCCTTCTTTGATTAGGAATAATACCAGAGCAGTTTTATAAACACATAAACTTATCAAATGCATTATGTATTTTGATCCTTACAACGTTCCTGCCAGCCATTATAGTCATTTTACACATGAGGAGACAGAGTGTTACAGAGAGCCACTGACTACCTTAGCTAATGAGTTGCAGAGTGCACCCAAATACTCAAGTCTCTTGACTCCCAGTGTCATGAACTTTCTGAGGTCTCTTGCAGCTTTCCTATTCAAAGGCAAGGTAGTAGATGACTACATTGACAGGAGGGGCTGGGGTGGGGGAGGAGCCTGAGTGTGGGAAGAAGCAAAGGAGGAGCAGTGTTTCTTGGTAGCCCTAGTCAGGTGTCTTCTGAGTCACCTAGAAACTTCTTCAGTGCATGCTTAAGGGTCTTGTTCATCAGGCTGTAAACGAGAGGGTGAAACATGGGTATAACTATGATTAGAACAAGATAAAGATAAAGAACTTGGTCTGATTAAGGACCAAGCTGTTCTTAGGCTAGATTTAGTCAGAGGTGACTGTCTCAAAGAAAATAACACTACCACCCTCAAAAAAAAAATACTAGCAAACAAATTCAACAGTACTTTAACAAAAAGATCATTCACCATGATCAAGCAGACTTCATCTCAGGGATGCAAGAGTGACTCAATACACACAAATTGATAAAAGTCATATATCACACTAACAGAAGGAAGGACAAAAACCATATGATCATTTCAATAGATGCAGAAAAAGCATTTGACAAAATTCAACATCCTTTCATGACAAAAACTCTCAACAAATTAGGTAGAGAAGGAATGTACCCCAACACAACGATATATATGACACATTCACAGGCAACATCATATTAAATGGGGAAGAGTTGAAAGCTTTTCCTGTAAGATCCGGAACAAGACAAGGATGCCCACTTTTGCCACTTCTATTTAACATAGTACTGGAAGTTCTAGCCAGAGAAATTAGGCAAGAGAAAAAAATAGAAGGCATCCAAATTGGAAAGGAAGAAGTTAAATTGTCCCTCTTTGCAGATGACATGATCTTATATACAGAAAACCCTAAATACTCGACTAAAAAACTGTTAGAATTAATAAACAAATTTAGTAAAGCTAGGCCACGTGTGGTGGCTCATCCCTGTAATTCTAGCACTCTGGGAGGCTGAGGCGGGAGGATCGCTTGAGGTCAGGAGTTCGAGACCAGCCTGAGCAAGAGAGAGACCCTAT
>NW_012148285.1:2034263-2042652 GCF_000956105.1 Propithecus coquereli | reverse complement strand
CACAAAAGACCCCAAATAGCCAAATATAGCCAAAGTAACCTTTTTTTTTTCTTGAGACAGGGTTTTGTTCCATTGTCTGGGACTAGAGTGCAGTGGCATCATCATAACTCACTGCAACCTCAAACTTCTGGGCTCAAGCCATCCTCCTGCCTCAGCCTCCTGAGTAGCTGGGACTACATGTGCACACCACCATGCACAGTTAATTTTTCTATTTTTTGTAGAGACATGGTCTTGTTTTGTTGCTCACCCTGGTCTTGAACTCCTGGGCTCAAGCAATCCTCCCATCTCAGCCTCCTAAAGTGTTAGGATGACAGGCATGAGCCACTGCGTCCAGACCGTCCCCCTCCATTTTTGAGATGGGGTCTCACTCTGTTGTCTTGGCTGGAGTTTAGTGGCATCATCATAGCTCATCGCAAGCTCAAACTCCTGGGCTCAAGTGGTCCTCTGGCCTCAGCCTCCTGAGTAGCTGGGACTACAGTTCCTTGAGGTGAGTCATTGTGTGCTGGACTGATTGCTGAGTTTTAGGAACTGCAGGGCTGAAAAGACTAGGTCTTGAGGCAGAGGACACACTTTATGGGTGGATGATCTTTCTTGGGCTCTCAAACTTGCTTAAGGAATCTTAGGACATTTCATCATCCACCAACCAGACTGGCATATCCAAATGCTGTCAGCAAACCTGATGGACTTTTAGGTGTGATGATTTAAATAACACTATATCAAGGGATCCTCTTTGTCTAGAATAGAAAGGCAAATGGCCTTTCCTACCTGTTCTCCTTAAATATTAGATCAGGCAGAAGGGAAACTGGAATGTGGATGTAAGGGAGAGGGTAAACAAGATGAGAGAGATATATGGATGGGAAGCATGGATAGACAGACGGCAGTATTACAAAGAAGAGACGAAGAGAGATGGACAAAGGTAATGGATGGATAGGGTACAAAGATGGATTGCTTGGGTCTTCACATGAAGTTAATAATACATGACTTGATTTACTGGAATTATAGTAACATTATATAAAATACCGCAAGTGGAGGGGCTTTGTTTAGAAAAGTACAGAATTCTGTAGAAATATCAGGTATAATAAATAATACGTGGACAACAGAGACAGAGACAGTGAGATAGGTCTGTACCAGGTCAATTACCTCTGAGCCTTCAACAACACATCTGCCCTGCAATCTGTTGTTCACAGTAGGATTTTTTGTAAATAAGTGTAGAACATTACAAATAATACTAACCATGTCCCAAGAGCTTAGAGTTGTCGGAAACATGCCTTGGTTTTACCGGGGTTAGTACTCCTCATGTTCACCGGCCAGGAGATAGTGAGAAAAGTGTGTGGAGATGAAGAAGCAATAAACAGCAAAGGTGTTTCCTCTTCTCTCAGCTGACTTCTCTTCCTTTCCTCAGCAGCCTCCTCAGTGCCCCCTTCACTTCCTTGTTCCTTAGAGTGTAGATGAGAGGATTCACCATGGGCGTGACCACAGAGTAGAAGAGGGAAATGAACTTGCCCTGGTCCTGGTTGCTGTTCTTAGCCGGAAGCAAATACCCATAGATAGCTGAGCCATAGAAGAGGAATACCACCATCAGATGGGAGAGGCACGTGCTAAATGCCTTTTGCTGTCCCTCTGCGGAGCGGATCTTCAGCACTGCCTGAGCAATGTAGCAGTAGGAGATCAGGATGAGGCTTAGTGGGACTGCAGTGAAGAAGGTGCAGACACCGTTGAGCACAGCCTCGTTGAGACTCGTGTCTCCACAGGCCAGTTTGATCATCGCGGGCACTTCACAGAGGAAGCTGTCCACTCTCCGGTGCCCACACAATGGGAGCTGCAGAGTGAATGTTGACTGGATCACAGAGTTGCCCAAGCCACCCAGCCAGGCAGTAGCAGCCAGCAACCAGCAGAGCCGAGGATTCATAATGGTGGTGTAGTGCAGGGGCCGGCAAACTGCGATGTAGCGGTCAAATGCCATCACCACGAGCAGAATGCACTCAGTAGCCCCTAACCAAAGGAACACATACAGTTGGGTCACACAGCCACCATAGCTGATGGTCTTTTCTGGTCCCCATAAATTGGTTAACATTTGGGGGACTGAGCTAGTAGTAAAGGCAAGGTCCAGGGAGGAGAGGTTGCTGAGGAAAAAGTACATGGGCGTGTGGAGCCGGGCATCTAGGCGGGAAAGCAGGATGATGGTTGAGTTCCCAACCAGGGTCAGCAAGTAAGAGAAGAGGACGGCTATGAGAAAGATCATCTCCAGCTGGGGATGGTCAGATATACCCACCAGGACGAAGCCCTCTGAGGAACTGCTGTTGGCCCCTCCCATCATTTGTTGCTCCAGTCACCGGAAGAACCTGTTCAGAGCAAACTGCTGAGAGAAAAGCAAGTGAAGAAGGAGCTATTGGAGAAGGTGGATCTGCACCAGGAAAGGTCTGGTAGTTCTCCAGGCTCCATAGTTAAGTACCAAGTTATTTTTTACAATTGCAAACTTTTGTTGTATTCTCAAACTGCTGTCAGCTACACAACAGCTGGAAAATTTTATTCCATTAGAATGCCAAATAGGAGCTAACATGGAAATGAAAGATGTGCATTATGAAAACAGAACTAAAAGATTAGGGCTCTTCAGGTCAGAACAATGGTTGCAACAGAAAAGAGGGAGGTGACCATTACAATTATATGTAAAAATTCTCTAAATATAAATTTCCCCAGCTAAAGTTTAGATATGCTCAGGCAAGTGGGAAGCAGACACACTGTATTTGGAAAAGCTCCCCTAGAAGTTTCTGATAAATTTCCTCCCCTGTCTTCTACATCCCTCCCCTCTCAGGTAAAAACTTCTCATCAGGAAAGGTAAAGTTTGAGGAAAAACATGATGAGTCTATAAAATCATGAAAAGAAGGGGAAGAGTGAATATATACAGAAGACATGCATATGTGATTCACGAGGAGGTAAATGTAGAACAAATAAAACTATAAATAAGCCCAAATAAGTTTACATGGAACAGGCTAAAGACATAAACAGGGGTTATCCCAAAAGGGGTTTAGTTCGTTAATGGGTATCAATAATTAGTAAGGGAAACTAGAAGATTTCAGAGAAGATCCCTGATCTTTTGAGGTATATTATCAATATGTCTACCTCTAAACCATGGAGTAATTCTTAACACTTCACAGATAAAAAAAAAAACAGCTGTTGTTAATAATGGAACAATTGCTATTTCCTTTCCTTGGCCAGAATTTAGACTTTTCTGAAGATCATAAACAAAGCCCTTCCTCTTCTTTTGACTAATAAATTAATAAATCTGAGAAGAAAACATAAATATTTCTTGAGTCATCTGTCCTCATCTGGGCACTGGAGACCGGGAGGGAAAGCTGCCTCTCTCTCTAGGCCATGATGTGTCCCACAGCAACCCCGGTTGCTGCCCGAAGAGCAGGCCGATGGGAGATGCGACTCAAGGGCGGTGTGCAGGTGTGCTTAGCTGGTTCTGGTGCACTGGAAAGAGACCACTTAGCCATACCTCTTGGCTAAAGGCCCCAGGAACTATTCTTTTCATCAATATAAAGCAAAAACGTTGGATATCCTGACACTTAAATCCACCCAGAAGTCAAGAAGGGAAATTTCTTCTATTTTTCTGTTTCTTTACTTATTATTATTATTTTATTACTATTGTATCAAGGGGTCAGGGCATAATTGTCTGTTTCTTTAGGTCAGCAGTGGAGTCCCTCTACTGAGTCAGGGATGACAAGGATTTCAGAGGACATTTCAACCCTCCTTCTTACCTCAATCTAATACTTGAAGAAGAGGTGATTACTTCCTGTTTTCATTTAGGACTTAAGGGAGCTGAGGAACTGAGTTGCCAACCTGATAATCAGCTCATCTTCCTGTTTAAGAGTCCTTCCTGATGCCCATTTTACTACCTCCTGCTAGTTCAAGTACTTGTTCCCTTGTGTCCCTTCAGGAGAAAGAAGACAGACAGACACTGCTCGTCTTCTTCTGTGAGTTGTTTGGTCTGTGGGGGGCTGGTGCTTTGTGGCCCTCAGTGGTGCCAAAATTCAATTTAGGCCCTGCTCTGTGCCTATTGAGAATTTTTTTTTAGCCTAGGAATAAAACAGACAAAATGGAAAAGGAAAGGCTATTCCTAGAGTGGGTAGCTGTTGACCCCAGCTGCTCAGAAAGTTCAGGAAGAAATGCTGCACCAGCTAGATCTTTGGCATGAGCCTGAAAAACTCCTCAAGCCGACGTGACTGTAACTTTATCTTCAAGGGTGTATTCAGTAACTTGACTGCTCTTCAGGGCCTTTTTTCTCCCTTGAAAGGCCTCTCCCTTTGGTTCCTAGTTCTCTCACAATCTGGGAGTGTTAAATTAACCCAGAAGTACTTGCATTTCTAGAAGAACCGAGAGAGAGCAATACTGAATTCTCAATCCTAGCAAGGGTGTGCCATGTATAGGGCAGCTGAGGCAGGGAAGCAGCCCAGTGGAGCTTCGCTTGGGGACAAAAGGATTCTTAGGAGGCGCTTACATGATGCATAGATGCTTCTTACCTCTGCTTGCCTGTAAATTTGGTTTGAAAGTTCAGGATGTTGAGAGAAGCAGCCAAGACTTGCTTCTTAAAGAGAATCCTGGATATTGTAATTGCTCACCTTTGCCCATTTCCCCCCTAAATTTCACAACTCTCAATTGGCACTTGTGGATTAGCCACAGCAAATCTGTCATTTTGGGCTGGCATTTTCCTATTATGAAGATTGTTCCTAGGCTATTGGCACTCGCTGTATGTGGGTGCACGTTCTCAGAATTTAAGCCTTGCTTTAATGTTAGCCTGAGTGAAAAAAAAAGAGAAATGGAATCATCAAAAACAAAAACAAACCAACCAACCTAATCCTGCATTCCTGGTCCTAGTAGGGAAGTTTTTAAGCATGTTTTATTTTAAAATATTTCATATATTTGGGAGGTGGTTGACAGTGATATTCCCAATAACTTAGTTTGTACATGACTATCTTGAATATGAGGTCAAAGCTAGTATTTTCTTTTACGTTTTTTTTTTTTGAGACAGAGTCTTGCTCTGTTGCCCAGGCTAGAGTGCTGTGGCATCAGCCTGGCTCACAGCAACCTCAAACTCCTGACCTTAGCGATCCTCCTGCCTCAGCCTCCCGAGTAGCTGGGACTATAGGCATGCGCCACCATGCCCAGCTAATTTTTTCTATATATTTTTAGTTGCCCAGCTAACTTCTTTCTATTTTTACTAGAGATGGCGTCTCACTCTTGCTCAGAGTGATCTCAAACTCTTGACCTTGAGTGATCCTCCCGCCTTGGCCTCCCAGAGTGCTAGGATTACAGGCGTGAGCCACCGCGCCCGGCCAACATTCTCCCTTTTCTCTCTCTTTTCCTCGTATCTGCTCTTTTCCTTTTCCCCATCTTTTTTCCTTCTTTTCCTCTCTCTCCTTTTCTCCCATAGTAAGTCGAGGGACCATTTATGGAAATATACCTTTGGCTTCCGGATCCTCCCGCATCCGTCGCGCTGTCCCCGGTGCTTGGCGCGTCCAGGAGAGGGCAGGCACGGAGTGGGGAAGGCGGCGGCGCTGCGCGCTCCCAGCCCACGGCTGGGACCGCTGCTTTTAACCCCGGGGCTGGTCCCGGCCCTTCGAGGAGCGCTGGATCCGGCGCCTGGAAGCCTAACTCGCTCCGGCTGGTTCTGCCCACCCCAAGGGGGCATCTCCTCCCCCCTACAGGCAATTAGCACAAAGCACCAGCGTGGCCAGAACAGGAAAGATACTGTCCCTGAAGAATCGACTCAGTCTTTCACCTGAACTCCCTCCCCAAACACAGATTACTAATTGAACTAGTAATAACTGTATTCCTTAAATAATTACTAATCATATAATTTTATTCTTTACAAGGTGCTATGACATTATCTTAGTTTTTAAAACACCGTACAGTAGAGGGGGGCAGGTGGTCTTAGCCGCCTTTGGCAGAAGAGTAAATTGAGCGTGAAGTGTTTATGTGACTTGTTCAGTGTCACACAGGAGTGAGCTCCGTGATGGCCTTTTACAGATCTTGCTATGCAGAAGAGCTGCTGTTTTTGACTCATTGTCTGTGAGATGTCATCTTTGAGTTTTTGTTCTTCTGGGGGGTGAGGGCAGAGGAGTCCCCCTTTCTCTAGCCCTCACATAAACCATAAATTAGGGGCATGAAGTTTAGATGCTCATACCACAGTGTGTGAAAAGCAGTGATTTATAACCACTACTAAATAAACACAGAAGAGGTGGCTGGCAACCTGATCAGGTCATTAGATGTCATAGAAGATGAATTACCCTGAAACTGCTGACAAAAACCATACCCACTGAAGAAACGGTGACTAAGGGTGTATAGTGTGCCAGGTGCTGGCGGGGTACAGGGATGAGCAAGATCCACCCGGCCTCTGCCGGTGGGGCTCCCCATCCTGTGGGCTTGTCTCCTGCAAGTCTCTCGTGAGCATAAGAACTGCTTGCTGGCTTGGGCTGTGTGCCAGATGCCATGCTCAGCGGTTTACAAACATGATCACAAGAAAGCAGATGTCATTATTCCTGTTTCACAAGAGAGGAACTGAGGCTGAGAGGTATTAAGTAACTTGTCCAAGGGCAAATGGCTAGTAAACAGCAGAGCCACTAAAACTGAGTCTATTTGAACCCCCCACAGTGCATACTCATGAGAGACTGGAGAATCTCAATGCCTATCAGTAGAGGAATTCAGTAAATTATGGCACCTCTATGGAATACCGTAAATGCTGTCATTGCTGATCTCTGCAAGACCTCTCTTATTTAAATATTATTATATTTTCTTTACTTTGTCCATTTTGGTCCCAATCCCCACTCTGATCCCTCTGCACTCCGCCACAGGCACCTACTCTGTCTAGTGCTTTGGTATATTAGTGTTTGGATATACATGTATCCTTGTAAAATAGTGTTCTGTGTATGTACATGTTTTTCGTTTACATCAAGGGTATTGTGCCATAGTTCTCATTCTGTTTCTTATCCTTTAATGCCCTTTTCATACCTTTTTCACTTTGTTTTAATACACATCTCTGTTGTTAGGTGTGCATTTAGTGTTTCTAATGCTAAATATGCATCTGTTATATTTTATTTATCCATTTCATTAGGGATGAACGTAGAGTTTGTCTTTAATTTCCAGCTACCACAAACAATTCTGCAATGAACACTCATGTGTGTGTTTGTGTGTGTGTGTGTGTGTGTGTGTGTGTGTGTGTGTGTGTGTATACCTTTGAGGGCTAGATCTGCCAGGTTCTGGCAGAGAAGAATGTCCTAGGCATATTTCTAAGTGCTAAAAGCCGGTTGCAGAACAATATGCACCATATGATCTCATTTTTTTTTCTTTTCTTTCTCTTTTATTTTACACTCTCACCAATTAGGAGAACAATTTCTCTATGGTTGCATTGTTTATGGCACTTGGAAAGATTTTCTTGGTTAAATTACATAAAGATATAATTTCAATTATGCATCTCTTCTGTTCGGATATAAACCAAGGCAGTGACATAAATAGCAATCATTTTTAGAGCAGTTACATTACACACTTACGTTGTTTAAGGTTTGTTGCCCACACCTAACTTTAGTTCTAGTAGAACTGAAAGGCACGGGGTTAACGGGCATGTGATCAAGCGCTGAGAGGGGCCTATGCCAATTATCGTGGGAGTCCAAAGGAGGGAGACGTTAGTTCTCCTTCAGAGGGTGCTCAACCAGGAAGGGGCAGGGAGTCCGTGGGAACCTAAGGAGGACCAAAGACTAGGAGCAAGTCTAACTCAGAGTGGAGCGCGGGTTGCAGGAGTAAATCCTCAGAAACGGAAATGGTTGATCTGGGCTGTCACCGAAGACGATGGAAAGGAAAGTCGTATAACCCAGCCCATAGTGCCCGGGCAGATCCTACTTCCTGAGGATACTATTAATACGTTGCACCAGTGTGTCCTCATCTCCCACCAGCCCTCTGCCTCTTCCAGAATCACCTCCTCCCTCCCTGCTGCTCAGATCAGCAGGTGGTGTTGTACACGCTATTCATTATTCATTTCCTGTAGATCACCCTCTGCCGACCCTGAGTCCATGATCTCAATTTTCCCATTAGATGCTGCTCCCTCCTTGAGTGCTCACTGCCTTATAAGACGTCGTATAATTTATATATCAATTTTACTTTCATTAATACCCATTCCTCCTCTTGAAAGTAATCTCATTATTGGCCCTGTGTTTTGCTAATCTATATTTCAGAATCACATTGATTGTTATTTTGGAGGGCATTTTGTTTATCTTTAATGATAATGGAGACAAAACAATCTCTTTAAACTTCAACCTCTGTGATTCATTGTTATTTTAGACTAAATATTATTTTCTTGTATTCTTCTCATTCTAATTCTCTCTTTTTTTATATA
>NW_012148285.1:2020056-2022871 GCF_000956105.1 Propithecus coquereli | reverse complement strand
TTTTCACTCCCCTCTCATTTCTTTTACTGCATATTTTTAGTTAGTGGTTATCATGGAAATTACAGTTCATATTTTAATTTATAACAATCTTGTTTGAATTAATACCAGTTTAGTTTGAATAGTGTCTTAGTCAGTTTGGGCTGATATAACAAAGTACCATTGACTGGATAGCTTATAAACCACAGAAACTTATTTTTCATAGTTCTGGAAACTGGAAGTCTTAGATTAGGATGACAGGATGGTCAGGTTCTGGAGAGGGCCCTCTTCCAGGTTGCAGACTGCTGACTTCTTCTTATATCTTCACATGTTGGAAAGAGAGCAAGCTAGCTTTCATGAGCACACCAATCCAATTCATGACACTTCTACCTTCATGACTTAATTATATCCTAACTGCCCCATCACTAAATACCATCAAATTGTGGATTAGATTTCAACATATGAATTGGGGGGGAACACACTCAGTCTGTTGCAGTTAGTACACAAAATTTTACTCCTGTACAGTTCTTTCTCACCACTTTATGTAGTTATTGTCACAAATGACACCTTTGTACTATATTATAATCCTAGCACTTTGGGAGCCTGAGGCAGGTGTATCACTTGATACCAGGAGTTTAAGACCCATGAGACCCCATCTCTACTAAAAATAGAAAAATTAGCCAGATGTGGTGGCAAGAACCTGTAGTCTCAGCTACTCAGGAGTTTGAGGTTGCTGTGAGCTAGGCTGACATGCCATGGCACTCTAGCCTGGGCAACAGAGCGAGCCTCTGACTCAAAAAAAAAAAAAATCAACAAAGAAACATTGGAGTTAAACTACACACTAGACTAAATAGGCCTAACTGACATTTGCAGAACATTTCACCCAACTACTGCAGAATACACATTCTTTTCATCAGCACATAGAATATTATCTAGAATAGACCATATCTTAGGCCACAGGTCTCAACAAATTCAAAAAAGTAGAAATCATATCAAATATCTTTTCTGACCACAATGAAATAAAATTAGAAAGCAATAATAAGAGGAATCTGAGAAACTACACAAACACATGGAAATTAAACAACACACTACTCAACGACCAACAGGTCAATGAAGAAATAGAGAAGGAAATTTAGGCTTGGCATAGTGGCTCCTGCCTGTAATCCCAGCAGTTTGGGAGACCAAGGTGGGAAGATCACTTGAGGCCAGCATAGTGAAACCTGGGCAACATAGTGAGACCTCATCTCTACAAAAAACAGAAAAATTAGCCAGGCATGAAGGCACATGCCTATAGTCTTAGCTACTTGGGAGACTGAGGCAGGAGGAATGCTTAAGCCCAAGAGTTCAAGACTGCTCTGAGCTATGAGAACACCACTGCATTTCAGCCCAGATGACAGACTGAGACACTGTCTCTAAAAAAAAAAAAAAAAAAAAAACCAAATTAATTCCCAAATCCTTTTGCCCCATATCTACTATCTTTCAAAAACAAATAATAAGAATTTCAGTTCTGCAACACCTTTGTGCATAGAAAGACCTCAAATAAATAACCTAATGATGCACCTCAAGGATATAGGAAAGAAAAACAAACCAAACCCAAAATTAGTAGAAGAAAAGAAATAATAAAAATCAGAGAAAAAAAATAAATGAAATTGAGACAGAAAAAAAATACAGAAGATCAACAAAATAAAAAGATTTTTTCAAAAGATAAACAAAATTAACAAATCTTTAGCTATACTGAGAAACAAATAGATAAGACCCAAATAAATAAAATCAGAATGAAAAAGGAGACATAACAACTGAGACCACAGAAACACAAAGAATCATTACAGACTATTATGGATAACTAAACGCCAATAAATTGGAAGCCTAGAGGAAATGGATAAATTCCTAGACACATACAACCTACCCAGATTGAAACATGAATAAATAGAAAACCTAAACAAACCAATAATGAGTAATGAAACTAAAGCCATAATAAAAAGTCTCCCATCAAATAAAAGCCCAAGGACCTAATGGCTTCACTGCTAAATTCTACCAAACATTTAAAGAAGAACTAATACCAATTCTACTCAAACTCTTCAAAAAAATTGAGAAGTAGGGAATGCTTCCAAATGTATTTATGAGGCCAGCATTATCCTGATGCCAAAACCAGATAATGACACAACATAAAAAGAGAAAACTACAGGCCAATCTGACTGATGAACATAGATGCAAAAATCCCCAACAAAATACTAGCAAACTGAATTCAACAATACAAGAAAAAGATCATTCACCATGATAAAGTGGGAGTCATCCCAGGGGTGCAAGGATGGTTCAACACATGCAAATCAATAAACGTGATACATCACATTAACAGAATCAAGAACAAAAAACATATAATCATTTCAATAGATGCTTGAAAACCATTTGATAAAATTCAACATCTCTTTATGATAAAAATCCTCAACAAACTGGATATAGAAGTAACATACCTCAAAATAATAAAGGCCATTATGTCAAACCCACAGCTAACATAACACTGAACAGGGAAAAATTGACACCCTTTTCTTTAAGATCTGGAATAAGAAAAGGATGCCCAATTTCATCACTTTTATTAAAAAATAATCCTGGACAGAGCAATTAGGCAAGAGAAGAAATAAAGGACATCCAAATTGGAAAGGAAGAAATCAAATTAGCCTTGTTTGCAGATGATATGATCTTATATTTAGAAAATCCTGAAGACTCCATCAAAAAACTGTCAGAATTGATAAACAAATTCAGTAAAGTTGTAGTATAAAAAGTAACACACAAAAATCAGTAGCATTTATAATATATATGTGAACAGTGAGTAATCAGAGAA
>NW_012148285.1:2016156-2020006 GCF_000956105.1 Propithecus coquereli | reverse complement strand
TTTGTTGCTCTTTTCAAAAATCCAACAATAGCAGGTGTAAGTCCTTTCTTATCAGTAATTATATTAAATGTAAATGAATTAAACTCTCCAAATGAAAGGAAAATATTGGCAGAATGAATTTAAAAGGAAATCCGTTTATTATCACTATTATTTTTCTATCTCTATTTCATTAACCTTTATTCTAATCTTTATTATTTCCTTCCTTCTGTGACATCCATCTGCTACATTTAGTTTGCTCTTCTTCTTATAATTCCTTAAGGTGGAGAGTTGTTTGAGATATTCATCTTTTTTAATATAGGCATTTACAACTATAAATTTCCCTCTGAGCACTGCTTTAGCTGTATCCCATAAGTTTTGGTATGCTGTGTTTTTGTTTTCATTCATCTGAAAATATTTTGTCATTTCCCTTATGATTTCTTCTTTGGTCCATTGATTGTTTAAGAGTGTGTCATTTAATTTCAATTATTTATAAATTTTCTAATTTTCCTTCTGCTATTTATTTCTAGTTTCCTTCCATTGTGGTCAGAGAAGATATGTTGTATAATTTCAATCTTTTAAATTTCACTGAGACTTGTTTCATGGCCTGATATATGGTCTATCCTGGAGAAAGTCCATGTGCGCTTAAGAATAATATATACTTCACTGATGTGAGGAGGAGTGTTCTATATATATCTGTTAGATCCAGCCGGTTTATAGTGTTTTTCAAGAACTCTATGTTCTTGTTGATCTTTTATCTAGTTGTTCTATCATTAAAAGTGAGGCATTTAAGTCTTCAACTATTATTGTAGAACTGTCTATTTCTCCCTTCAGTTCTGTCAGTTTTTGCCTCGTATGTTTTTGGGCTGTGTTGTTAGGTGTGTATTTTTTAATTGTTCTGTCTTTTTAATGATTTGTTCCTGCTATGGTTTGCCCAAAGGGTTGAATGTGTTGGCCAAAGTTCGTGTGTTGGAAACATGATCCCCAATGCAACAGTATTGGGAGGTGGGGCCTAATGGGAGGTGTTTGGGTTATGGAGACACTGCCTTTATGAATGGATTAATGCTGTTATTGTGGGAGTGGGTTCATTATCAGGGGAGTCGGTTTGTTATAGAAGGATGAATTCAGTTCCCTTTTGCTTGCTCTCGCTCTTTCTTACCCTCTTTTGCCACTCTGCCTTCCATAACGAGATGACACAACAAGAAGACCCCCACCAGATGCCAGCTCCTTAATCCTGGACTTCTCAGCCTCCAGAATCATGAGCCAATAAATTCCTGTTTATTATAAATTACCCAGTCTGGTATTCTGGTATAGCAGCCAGACTAAGATAGACCCTTTTATCAATACTTAATGTCCTTCTTTGTCTCTTGTAACATTTTTGACTTAAGGTCTATGTTGTTTGATGTTAGTATAGCCACCCCAGTTCTCTTTGGTTACTATTTGCGTGGAATATCTTCTTTCCATTATTTCATAGGCAACCGATCTGTGTCTTTGGATCTAAATTGAATCTCTCATAGACAATATAAAATTGGGTCCTGTTTTTTAAGTCCATTTTGCGAATATTTGCCTTTTGATTAGAGCATTTAATTCATTAACATTTAATGTAATTGCTCTTAAGAAAGGACTTATTTCTACTATTTTGCTATTTGTTTTCTCTCTGCCTTTTACCTTTCTTGTTCCTCCTCAATTCTTTCATTACTGCCTTTTTTGTGTTTAATTGATTTTTTTTTTTTTTTGAAACAGAGTCTCACTGTGTTGCCCGGGCTAGCGTGCTGTGGCGTCATCCTAGCTCACAGTAACCTCACACTCCTGGGCTCAAGCGATCCTCCTGCCTCAGCCTCCCGAGTAGCTGGGACTACAGGCATGCGCCACCATGCCCGGCTAATTTTTTCTATATATTTTTAGTTGTCCAAATAATTTCTTTCTAATTTTAGTAGAGATGGGGTCTCGCTCTTGCTCAGGCTGGTTTCGAACTCCTGAGCTCAAACAATCCGCCCGCCTTGGCCTCCCAGAGAGCTAGGATTACAGGTGTGAGCCACCACGCCCGGCCTCTTTTCACTTTCTTAATAGTGGCCTTTGGAACACAAAAGTTTTTATTTTCATGAGGTCCAATTTATGTATTTTTTCTTTTGTTGTTTTGCTTTTGGTTTTATATCTAAGAATCCATTGTCTAATCCAAGGCCATGAAGATTTACCCCTGTTTTCTTCTGAGAGTTTTATAATTTTAGCTCTTATATTTAGGTCTTTAATCCATTTAGAGTTCATTTTTATGTATGGTGTGAGGTAAGGGTGCAATTTGCTTCTTTTGCATGTCCATATCCAGTTTTCCCAGCACTATTTGTTGACAAGATTATTCTCTCCCCATAGAATGGTGCTGGCACACTTGTCAAAAATGAATTGACTATAGATATATGAGTTTATTCTGGATTCTCATTTCTACTTCATTGATCTATGAGTCTATCTTTGTGCCAGTACCACACTGTTTTGATAATGTACCTGTGCAGTAAGTTTTGAAATTGAGAAGTGTGAATCTTACAAATTTGTTCTTTTTCAGGATTGTCTTAGCTATTCAGGGTCCCTTATAATTCCATATGAATTTTAGGATCAGCTTTCCATTTCTACAAAAGAGGCTATTGGGATTTTGATAGAGATTAGATTAAAGCTGTACATTATTCTGGGGACTACTGCCATCTTAACAATATTAAATCTTCCAATCCATGAACATGGGATGTCATTCTATTTATTTTGGTCTTCTTTAATTTCTTTCAGCAATGTTAGTTGTCAAGGTACAAATGTAGTACCTCCTTTGTTAAATTTGTTACTAAGTCTTTTATTCTTTTTGATGATATTATAAGTGGAATTGTTTTCTTAATTTCTTTTTCAGATTGTTCATAGCTAGTATATAGAAACACAACTGATTTTTATATATTGATCTTGCATCCTGCAATTTTGCTCAATTTGTTTATTAGCTCTAATAGTTGACTTTTTGTGGATTCTTTCAGATTTTCTATATATAAAATCATGCCATCTGTGAAAAGAGAAGTTTTGCATCTTACTTTACAATGTGGATGACATTTATTTCTTTTTATTACCTAATTGCTCTAAAATTTCCAGTAAGATACTAATCGAAGTGGTGATGGCAGGTTTCCTCTAGTCTTGTTCTTGATCTTGGGGGGGAAGCTTTCAGTCTTTATCTTAAACATGATGTTAGCTGTGAGTTTTTCATAAATGCCCTTTACCATGTTAAGGAAGTTCCCTTTTATTCCTAGTTTGTTGAGTGTTTTGTTTTTTTAATCATGAAAGGGTGTTAGATTTTGTCAAAGGTCTTTTTCTGCATCAACCTAAATGATCATGTGGTTTTGGTCCTTCATTCAATTAATGTACTGTATTAAATTGATTGATTTTCATGTGTTGAACCATGATTGCATTTCTAGGATAAATCCCATTGGTCATGATGTATAATCCTTTCCATAAACTGCTGGATTCAGTTTGCTAATATTGTGTTGAGGATTTTTATATCTATATTTATAAGGGATATTGGTCTGTAGTTTTCTTTTCTTGCGATATCTTTGTCTGGCTTTGTTATCAGGGCAATGCTGACCTCATAGATTGAGTCAGGAAGTGTTCTTTCCTTCCTCTTCTTCTTCCTTTTTTTGGAAGTGTTTGAGAAAGTTTAGTGTTAATTATTTTGTAAATGTTTGGCAGAAGTCATCAGTGAAGCCATTGAGTACTGGACTTTTCTTTTTTGGAAAGTTTTTGACTCTATATTTTTACCTGTTATAGGTCTGTTCAGATTTTCTATTTCTTCTTGAGCCAGCTTGGTATTTTGTTTGTTTCTTGAAATTTTCCATTTCACCTAGGTTACTAATTTGTT
>NW_012148285.1:2004394-2005326 GCF_000956105.1 Propithecus coquereli | reverse complement strand
AACACACAAAAATCAGTAGCATTTATAATATATATGTGAACAGTGAGTAATCAGAGAAAGAAATCAAGAAAGCAATCCCATTTACAATAGTTATAAAGACTATAAAATCCCTAAGAATCAATTTAACCAAAGAAGTGAAAGATCTATACAAGGAAAACTACAAAACACTCATGAAAGAAATTGAAGAAGACACAAAAAATGGAAAGATATTCCATGCTCATCGATTGGAAGAATTAACATTGTTAAAATGACAACATTACCTAAAGCAATTTACAGATTCAATGCAATTCCTGTCAAAATACCAATGACATTCTCCACACAAATAGAAAAAACAATCATAAAAATTATATAGAACCACAAAAGACCCCCAAATAGCCAAAGCAATTCTGAGCAAAAAGAACAAAGCTGGAGGCATTATACTACCTGACTTCAAAATATACTACAAAGCTATAGGAACCAAACCAGCATGGTACTGGCATAAAAACAGACACACCAATAGAACAGAATAGAGAATCCAGATATAAATCCACACATTTACAACCAACTAATTTTTTACAAAGGTGCCAAGAAAATACAATGGGGGAAAAAGAATGAAACTAGACTTCTATCTCTCACCATATAGAAAAATCAACATGGATTAAGGACTTAAATCTAATACCTGAAACTATGAAACTACTAGAAGAAAATATTGTGGAAATGTTCCAGGACATTGGTCTGAGCAAAGATTTTTCTGTGTAAGATCTCAAAAGCACAAAAAACATACAAATGGGATTACATCAAGCTAAAAAGATTCTGCATAGCAAAGGAAACAGTCAACAAAGTGAATATACAACCCACAGAATGAGAGAAAATATTTGCAAACTAGCCATCTGGCAAGGGATTAATAATCAGATTATATAAGAAGCTCAAAAAAGTGAATAGTGGCCATGCAC
>NW_012148285.1:1983540-2003409 GCF_000956105.1 Propithecus coquereli | reverse complement strand
TATTTATCTAAAATCCAATATTCTGTAGAAGCAAAAACAAAACCCAAAATGTTTGTATACACAAAATCCCTACACCTAAAATAATGCCTGGCACATAGAAAGTGCTCAATAAATATTTTCCATGGCTGGGCACAGTTCCTCATTCCTGTAATCCCAGCACTTTGGGAGTTCAAGGCAGCAGGATCACTTGAGCCCAGGAGTTTGAGGCTGCTGTGAGCTATGATTGCATCACTGCACTCTAGCCTGGGAGACAGTGCAAGACCCTATCAGTAAAAAAATAAAAAACAAAAAATATTTTCCCAATGTTTAATGAATAAATGAACATACAGAGTACACATCTTTCAAAAATTTTAGGAACCTGGGCTGGGTGCAGTGGTTCATGCCTATAATCCTAGCACTTCAGGAGGCCGAGGTGCGAGGACCGGCCACTGAACTCCAGCTTGGGTGATAGAGCGAGACCCTGCCCCATTAAAAAAAAAAAAAAAAGTTTTAGGGAACAAACATCCTTAGGCAGAGATAAGGACAGAACCAGTTTTTGTCAGCAGATTAACATAAGTGTCAATTTGGGAATCACAGAAGGTAATAAACAGTAGCTTATGGCACCAGGAATTCTGGATGCAAGAACTCTTGGTTGATAAAGTATGACAAGTATTAATATTAATTGGCAGTAAAGGATCATTCAAAACAGTTTGTACCACACTTTTTTATTTTTATTTTTTTGAGACAGAGTCTTGCTCTGTTGCCCGGTCTAGAGTGCAGTGGCGCCATCATAGCTCACTGCAACTTCAAACTCCTGGGGTCAAGTGATCCTCCTGTCTCAGCCTCCCTAGTAGCTGGGTCTACAGGCCCGTGCCACCACACCTGGCTAATTTTTTCTATTTCTGGTGGAGACAGGGTCTCACTCTTGCTCAGGCTCGTCTTGAACTCCTGACCTCAAGCAATCCTCCCGCCTCTGCCTCTCAGAGTACTACACTTCTTGACTATCAGGGCACCCAGTGTTAAAACACAAAGTAACTACTTTAGAATAATACCAGCAAGAGGAACGGAAAGAATGGACACCAATCAAGGGAAAGGAGAGAAAAACTCATTAACAGGAAGCATGATAATGAATGAGGAACAATGTAGAACAGGGATATTAAATTTCCAGGTCATTTTTCTTCTCAGAAGTTACCCAAATGTGATGGTCAAATGCTAATTAAAAAGAAATATAATCAAGCAGGAATGCAAAGAGAGGGGTGAATTATAATGAAATTATAATGCTTTGAATATTCATTTACATAGTATTTTCAAGAAAAAGAAATTTAGGCCGGGCGCGGTGGCTCACGCCTGTAATCCTAGCACTCTGGGAGGCCGAGGCGGGCGGATTGTTTGAGCTCAGGAGTTCGAAACCAGCCTGAGCAAGAGCGAGACCCCATCTCTACTAAAATTAGAAAGAAATTATTTGGACAACTAAAAATATATAGAAAAAATTAGCCGGGCATGGTGGCGCATGCCTGTAGTCCCAGTTACTCGGGAGGCTGAGGCAGGAGGATCACTTGAGCCCAGGAGTTTGAGGTTGCTGTGAGCTAGGATGACGCCATGGCACCCTAGCCCGGGCAACACAGTGAGACTCTGTCTCAAAAAAAAAAATAAAAAATAAAAAAAAAATAATAAAGGGAATGCATATATTCACGTACCTGAAAAGTTTCCAGAGCCATTCTAGGCATCAGGTGATACTTGATCCTACAGCTCAATGATGTTAGCAAGGACTGAATTTCTGTCATTCTGCTCTACCTATGATGTTGGTTTCATCCTAAGGCTCACATCTCTCCTAATTTCAAGAAGACCGTCTACAGTTACTGGGTTACATGTTTCATCCAGCAAGAGCTGGATTTGTCTAGCATTTCCAACAAAAGCCCTGACAGAACCAGCTTAAGGTCATATGCTTAACCCTGAGCCATCATCTAACCGAGGAGGTAGAATCCTTCTCTAAGTAGCTTAGATTAGGTCACATTCTCCACTCCTGGAAACCAGGATCAGGGACCTCTCAGATCTCCAAATGGAACTGGGTTGTTGGGAAGGAGGAAAGGTGAAAGGGACACTAGGAGGCAGTCAACAGATGTCCATTACACTCCCCACAGGTAAAGCTCCCAGTAGAATAGACTAGGGGCATTGAGCCGTATCTTCTAAAACTGCAACACAGGTGTGAAGCTGTGGCCAGAGATCAGGGACCTGGATGGTCTGTTGAGGTGGAAGATTTCCTTAAGGATAGGACCAGCAGTGTCTGGTATGGATGGGAATGGGGGTGAGGATATAACGTGCTTCATTTTTGTAGGTTTACTGATTGTACGAAATGTTCCATTCTGGTGGCAGATGTTGATAGTGATGGGAGAGACTGAGTGTGTATGAGGGTAGGAAGTATATGAGTTCTTTCTGTACTTTCTGTTCAACTTCTCCATAAATCTAAAATTGCTCTAAAAAACAAAATCTAAACAACTTGTCTCAACGTGGAGGGTAAGTAAACTGGGAAAAAGGAAAAGAGAGGGTTGTTTATGGGGTGAGTACAGCTGATGAAGGTCCTTAGGCCAAAGTAGGAAGCTAAACAAGCTTAACACATGGGAACTGGGAAGCTGCTGAGGCTATACCAATGGAAAAGTGGTAAGCGGTGTCTGTGAAAGATCAGTGAGTTTGTCGCACAGAAATGAGGAGTACGGATTTTGAGGAGTCTGCCTCCCCAAGGACACATCTCTGTGTCCAGCATTTCTGGTGTCTCTAGAGGTATCTGCCTCTTTAATGTAGTCCGTCAGCCCAACCTATCACTAGGGAGCAGAGGACAGGGACAGAAATGCACACTGATTGTGCATCTGCTGTAGGCTAGGGCCTGTTTTAGGGTGCTTTGTTCTTTTTTTTTTTTTTTTGAGACAGGGTATGATTCTATTGCCCAGGCTGGGGTGCAGTGGCGTAATCATAGCTTACTGCAGCCTCGAACTCCTGGGTTCAAGTGCTCCTCCCGCCTCGGCCTCCCAAAGTAGCTAGGACTACAGGCATGTGCCACCCCATGCCTGGCTAGTTTTTTTGTTTTTGTTTTTGTTTTTTTTTTAAAGAGATGTGGCCTTGCTATGTTGCCCAGGCTGGTCTCAAATTCCCGGCCTCAAGTGATCCTCCTGCTTGGGCCTCCCAAAGTGCTAGGATTCTAGGAGTGAGCCACCACACCTGGCCAAGTGCTTTACTTTCATCAATCCATCTAATCCCTGGAACAACCCTGAGTTGAGTGTTATCTCTATTTATAAAGAAAATGGAGATTTATTTCAGTAACCAATCAAAAAACAAGAACGTTTTATAAGCTAAGAAGAGATACAACACTGTATTATCCACACTGCTTTTGCAGGGATAACAACAAATTTGTCTTGCTATTCCTGCCAAACCTGACTGAAGCTAAGTGACAGCCAATACACCCTCCTGCAATGGGGTCTTAAGCAAGTACTTTGCACCTCTTTGAACATTAACTTCCTCATTCATAAGAGATTTGGAAGAGATCATTTCTTTAATCCCTTTCCTGATATACCTAAAATCTCTAACAGGAACACATGTGAGTCACAGCTGTAGCTAAACAACTGAGTTATAAGAAAATGCATAGGCTATATAGACTTTCAGCAGTTCATCAAATCTATTACCTGAGGCCGCTGTTAAATGCTGTGCTGGAGAGAACAGAGTCAGGTAGAGCTTACACTGTAAGATAAAACAACATGGATGTGGATTTGCCCATCCTTGCCCAACACTCAGCATCAGTTTCCAAACCTTTCAAGAACCCAGTCTCTTACTGACCAGATGCCCAGGTCTCCAGGCCAAGTGAGCCACAGGATCCTGCCTGCAGCACACACACACTCCAGTTCCCATACAAACCTAAGTCTCTTGTTCTTAATAACAAAGGCTAAATTTAGAAGTAAACAAACAAAAACCTCAGATGATCCTGAACTCCCATCAATTTTCTTTCAGGCCTTGGGGAACTGCTAATTTTTATGGCTGCTTCATTCGACTGATACTGTGAGGTAAGGAAACAAGTCCAGTTTCTTTTATTGTAGAAAATTCTTCTTTACATCTAATATATATTCCATGCATACAAATTCCAACCAGTTTCCATATGATCTCATTAGAGATGTTTTCATTTCCCAAACACCACCAATGAGAGGCATAAAATAGTGCATTATTAGTTCATCCGGCAGATTTCCCAGTGGTAAAGGAAATATGATTTCATCAGTAAAAATTGTGATAACAAGACTCAAGAGCAGAAGTTGCTAAAAAGTTCAAGAAGGAACTCAAATGATTTCCAGCTTTGTAACAGTGTCCAATGACAAAAGAAATCAAGAAAATCCAATTTGGTTCTTGGAACACTTTACATTAGAATTCATTTCTGCTCCCCAAGACTACTGAAATTGGTAAATCTACTACCCTGAAGAGAATGGTATGCAATTAAACATGCATGTTATTGCTTTATGTTTTGGAAGACCATGCTATAAATGTTACTATTGTACAGGTTCAAGAGTGACTGGGAAGATCAATGCAAAACCAACAATATTTACTTCTGTGGCCACAGAAGACTACTGATTGGCTGTATCTGCTATTTGTAACTGAATTTTCTATTTTTCCAGGGAGAATCCCAAAATGGCCTTTCCCCTTATTCAGAATGCTCCTAAAACCTCTCCTGCTAAGGAATTCCCTGACGGTTAAAAGTAAAAATAGTAAGTAATACAACTACTAGTGTATCCCCTGCAGAGCCAATCTTGATTCTTTTCTGTGAAATATGACGTTTATACCCCCAAATTTTCCAATAATGAAAAATTCCTCATGCTTCATGATTTTTTATTTTTTCATAACCTTTAGTGTTAAGCTGCATTTGGTGAATTTCTTCAGAATGACAACATTGGACAAGCTTCCCTTCACAAGTGAAGTTTCTGGTGTCTAAGAAGGCTTGACCGCCTGCTGAAGTTTCTCCTGCATATGTTACAGGTATAAGGCTGCTCACCCGTGTGGGTTCTCCGGTGTTTAATAAGGTGGGAGTTCTGACTGAATTTTTTTCCACATTCATGACATGTAAAGGGCTTCTCTCCTGTGTGAGTTCTTTGGTGTGTGTGTAGATTTGTATTTTGACTGAAGCTTTTCCCACACCATGAACATTTATATGGTTTTATTCCTTGGTGTGTTGTTAAGTGTTTATTAAGATCTGAACTCCATCTAAATCTCTTATCACATTGCTGACATTTATAGGGTTTTTCTTCAGTGTGAATTCTTTGGTGCTTAATAAGGTCAGAGCTAACTCTGAAGGTTTTCCCACATTCCTGACATTTAAAAGGCTTCTCTCCTGCACATCCTTTCTTATGAAGATCCATAAGTTTCAGCAGCTCTTGTTTCCATGTTGAAAGTTTCTTTCTTTTCTTCACTGGAAAATCTCGGTGCCATTTCCTCCTTCTGTGCATATCACCATGATTTTCTTTGCCTGTCGTTTTCTGGGGAACTTTCACTTTGGTCTTTTTTGATACTATGCCTAGTGGCACTTGTATTTCCAAGTCAGAAAGAGACATAGGCTGATGATTTTCAGTGTCACTTTTGAGCTTTAACCCTGCTAGAATAAATATAAGAATCAGCTATGTGTATCCCAAAACAAGAAAATCACAGGATTGGAAAGAAAAATTCAATGATCAATTTTAAAACAGAGGAGTAGAATCTTAAAATGTTAAGCCCTTGTAAAGGTTCATATCGAGGCACGTTTCGCTTCTTCCCATGGTGTCTTTACCTGTAGAGGACTCTCCAGCACTGTCCTTCAACTCCAGGGATACTTGAACCCACGGGTCTTCCCCGTGCTCTAGACAGGAGATCACTTTAGGTTTGGGAAGCACAAATAATGCTGTGAAATGGACAAAATGAGGTCAAGGACTGGTAACTTAACAGTGAATTAATACACAAATTCCAGACTATTTCAGGAAGAGCAAAGAACACTGTTACAGTTTGTTACTCCAATGGTTAAATGGATACACTTTAAGATCCAGTATGATATCTATACTATGCTGCATTTATGAGTGGATATGCAAAGTAGAGACTAAGAAATAAACCTAAGGGTATCAATGAAAGGATACAGGAAACAGGAATCCAGCACGTATTCTCCCTCTTCTGCACTAAGAATACCCCATCTTCAACCAATGGGGAACCAAGCTCCAGAGGTTGTGGGGAATATAGGCTGGTCCTATTAACTCTTTAGGAGTCATCTTGGATAAGATCAGTGATAGCAGAGCCAATGGGTTCAGTATCATAGGCACAAGTGGTATCTATCATAATTAGTTAGTTTTTATTTAGATTTTAGTTATTTAGCCCAGGCCCTGAACTAGGATAGATTTCTAATATTCCTATAGATCCCTGACTCACATCTAGGTAGAGGAAACAGACCAGAATCATTTAGTGAAATTTTTATAAATACAGATGACCAGCTATGGGAACTGTTTATCATTCATTCATTCAATAAATATGTACTGAGTGGCTATGGTGTGCTAAGCACTGCCCTATGGGCTGGGAATATAGTGGTGAAGATGATGAAGTACCCTGATTTCATGAAGCTTACATTCTAGTAGGGGAGTGAGACAATTCATCAATAAACAAACAAAATAATGTCAGAAGTGACAAGTGTGTTGAAGAAGACTAAACTGGTGAAAGAGCATTGTAAGATTCTGCTCCCGTGAAGCTATTTCAGATAAGGTTACGCGGAAGGCCTCTGTAAGAAACACATATTTCAGCAGAGACCTGAAAGTGAGAATTTTGCCATGTGGTAGAAAAGTGTGGCAGGCAGAAGAAAAGGGAAAGCAGAAATAAGCATGGCAAGTTCCAGTAACAGGAAGACAACCAGCACGGCTAAAGAGGAACGGAGCAAGGACACAAAGGTGAACAGGAACCAGATCCCGGAGGGTCCTGAGGCCTTGGTAAGAAGTTTGGATTTTTTCTGAAAATAAGTGACCACAGACTTTTGAAGCAAGGAAATGTCATGATCTGATTAGGTTTTTAAAAGATCACTCTGGCTGCTGTGTAGAAAACAGACTGTGTGAGGGCAAGAGTAAGAGGCAGGGGTGTCAGTTAGGAAGCTACTGAAGTAGAGCTGGTTCAAGATGACTCTGGCTTAGGCCAGGATGCTAACGGTACAAGAAGCTGAGACATGGTTGGACTCAGGATATGTCAAAGTGGAGCTAAGAAAACTTGCCAATGGATTAATAATGGAGTATGATAGCAAGATCAGATTAAAGGATCACTACATTTTCTGCCCTGAATAATCAGATAATGGTGGTGCCCTTTACTGAGATGGGAAAGACTTGGCAGAGCAGGTTTGGGGACAGAGAGAAGATAGGGATCAAGAATTCTACACAGGATAAGGAATGAGCATGTGCATATGGAAAAAGTTCTCCAGGTGACCTGGATATACTACCTTCTCCCTCCCCCAACACCATCTAGTTGAGAACCAACCAGCTACTAGAACAATAAGACCCTCTCACAGGGGCTCATTCTTACCAAACTGAGAGCAGGACAGATCACTCAACTTCTACACAAAGGGAAGGGAGAATCTTTACCTAGAGAGATGACAGTCTCATAGTTTTCCTGCATTACATCACTGTAGAGGGCCTTCTGAGTGGGATCCAGTAACTCCCATTCTTCCTGGGAAAAATACATGGCCACTTCTTCAAATGTCAACAAGCTCTAAAGAAGAGAATGTACTTCAGCTCAGAACTTGCCACTGCAGAAGCAGCCCGGCCACCATCTTCAGTGAACTGCATGGCAGGCCAGACTCTGAAGAAATGACAAGTACATGATGTTTGTAAAAAGTGAGAAGGCAGAAAGGAAGGAGCCAAGGGATCAGCGAACAGCCTGGGAGGGACCCAGTTCCGCAGGGGAGAACATATGGGGCTAACACACCTCTGAGCCCCTCCGGGGCAGTAAGAATCATGGGCAGCAGGGAAAGGCAGCCCTAAACTGCTGGAATGCACAGCTCACCTGGGACTCAGGCAAGACGAGCTCAGGTACCACTGTCCAGTCTTTGGTGTTTGTCTGCTCAGGAAAGGCTAGAATCTGTTGAGAAGGCACAGCTGTGGGCAGAAAAGAGCCAGAGGAAATCTCTCATTTCTGTGAACACCCTGATGGGACACTGTGTGTTGTGTGTGCTGCCAGAAGTCCCCTCCTCATAAGTAAAACCAAGTATCTACCAGCCCCTAGAACCAGTTGCCCAGTTGAGAGTTTCTTCAGTTTTCATGACAAAAATAAAGATACCTTTTTATTTTTCTCATGACATAAATTTTTCTGAGTTAGACAAAAATTAAAAGTATTTTAAAATGAAGTACTCAGGGACTCCAGTGTATGGTAGGAGATGAAGTTTTTTCTTTTATTATTTCTTTCCTGGTACACAATTGTTTTCACATTCTGCAACTAACAGCCCATTTCTGATCCCAAATACTTCTTTATTTTATGATGAGGTAGCCCCAAGCCTTCCAATTCCATTTCTTTCCCCTCTTCTCCGCTTTTCTCAGGAACAGAGTTCATAGTGTTATTACCAGAATTCTGTGATTTAGATATTTCTGTACCCTAGGCCAACCTCCAGCTTTACCCACAAGTGGTATATTCTACTGCTGCCTGGGGGACATTTTAACTGCTATCATGGCTGCTTTTACAAATCCATAGAGCTGGCTACCCAAAATATGCCCATGACACGTTGGCTGAATAAATTATTTGCCACAGCTCCCAGGAGAAGGAAATTATCATGAAGCTCCTTACCCCTTTCAGACACAGGCTCAGTGTCCTTATGTGTATTCCTGCTCAGCTGTTCTTGTAGACCCTGGCATGTATTCCAAAATTCTTCATCCTGGGAAACGCTCACTGGTTGGGACTCTGCTGGCTTCGGCTTAAAGCCTGGGGCCTCTGCTGTTTCTCCCAAGAGCACTGTCTCCTTTCCCAGCTCATGGACTGCAACCTAGAAATAATCCCCATCCTCGTTACCATACGACTTTTGGTTTGGGAGGAGGGGTGGAGGTAGGAGGAGGAAAAGGTATACAGCCCACATCGTGGGAAGTGTGAGAAAGTAAAGGAAATGACAAAGGGCTTTAAAGAGAAATTAGGCCATCAATTTCCATAAACTATCCACAAATCTGAGAAAATCACAGTAAAAGGATAAAAGCTGTGGCTACTGCCAGTCCTCCAACACAGCAGCCTCTACACTACATACAGTCCAGCTCAAGCTACTAGCAGGGTTGGGCAGGCCACCTATTCTCATGCTGCCTTATCAAGCCTTTTATCTTGACTTAGATCCCCACCTTAGTGGTTTTCTGTCTTTTAAGTTCTTCTAAAAATTAAAGAAATGAATAAAAAAGTTTTCGTCTCAGCCATTATTTTCCCTACACCCAGGGAAGATTTCACAGAGAACAGGGACAGAATAGAGAAAAAAGGGGGAAGAATGGCTTCAACCAACCTCTAAATGATTTTGACACCAAACATATGTCCTGCCCTGTATTCTTCACAGCAGGACCAAGGCCAGCAGGTGTGGCCACCTGCCCAAGGGCATACCCTCACTCCTTACTTGTCAGCAAAACCAGCCACTAAGGGTAGGCAGTAGAGGCTCTTGTCTATCGGCATCCTTTCCTCACTATTCTGCTGGGATTTTTCTTTTCTAAATCTTTTGTTTCTCTTTTTTCTTTCTACTTTTTCTCTTCCTCTGCAGTCTTCCCCTAGTTGTTTTATTTCTCCTTCTCTTTAATGTCCTTGCTCTCTTTTGGTCTCCAAGTATACTCCCGTTTTTGAATCTGCCCTCTACTACCTGACTCTTTGTTGCCTTTTAATTCTGTTTGTAAGAATTCAAGGCCTGTCTTCTTGCCCAACCAGACTAGGCCCATCACCCTCAATTCACCCTGGCTCCAAAGACAGCAAAAAGCAACTCTCTTTTTCTAAAGCCAGCAAAGTCTATCACAATTTCTGAAACCTGTGGACTGACTTTCCCGTGGGCTTGTAGCTTTGAGTGCCACCTTAATAGTCCTAAAGAAACAACAGAACAGTGATCTAATCCATCTCCTTCCGCAATTAACTGCCCCCACCCTCAATATATCCACCTTCATCCTATTTCACTGTATATGCCAGGAATCTTTCTTCTCACCCCATTCCTTGTTTGCCCAGATTCCCTCTGCAAGTGTTCCACCAGGGCCACAGCCTCCTCAATGGTCTGTGGATGGTGCTTATGCATCTGGGTCTGTGTTTCCCTGGGGAGAATAGTCAGGAACTGCTCTAGCACCAGCAGTTCTAATATCTGCTCTTTTGAGTGGATCTCTGGCCTCAGCCAAAGATGGCATAATTCTTGAAGTTGACTGACAGCCTCACGGGGTCCAGCTGCCTCATGATAATGGAAATTCCGGAAGTGCCAGCAAGGTCTCTTGAGATCAAGACTGTCTATGTGTGTAGATTTTTCACTCTGACTGGAGCTCTCTCTCACAGGCCCCTGAGTCTCCCATAGAGCCTTGATCTGAGGGTCCAAATACTCAGCCACCTTCAGATCCACCATCATCATTTTGCTCTAGGAAGTTTTGCTCCTGTGTCAGACACCCAACTGGTGCCACCTTTAACAACTGAGGTCCCGTCTGGTCTGGTACAAAATAAATAGGAGGATCTTCTTCCTAAAGGCACTGGGGGCAAAAAAAAGGGTACATGTCAGTAAGAAAGTCATATGAACTTTACTACTTGCTACTTGCTAGAGAAAAATGAACAGAAAAGGTCTTGTCCTGCCTTCCCTTCCCTTCAAAATCAACTACCAGGCCCTTTGTTTCTCTTCTCTTCTATTATTCAACTGAAGCACAGCACAGCTCAGAGAAGACAAATGCCAGCTGATGACTCTGCCCTTTAAAAAAAAAAACAAAATAATTCAGGAAAGGTTGGTTAAGTAAGAAAACTGGCACCCACTGGCTGAAAGGAGCTTTGGGGATTACCCAAAGATTTCACTGGTGTGCCTCCTATTCTACCATCCCCATAAGGGAAGAGTAGGAGAAAACAAGATTAGAAAAACATTCTGAGTTTCTTTTAAATTTTAACAGATCACCCTAGTCCAGTCTCTGTCTTTAGTAAGGGGGTACAACTTCTGACTCTTCATCCTCTTGGAAAGTTGGAAGGCTTCACTTCAAAATACACTGGATATTATCTTTTCAACTGTATGAATACTGGCAGGAGACCTGAGACAGTGAGCCCAAAGTACAGTAGCCCTCCTTATCCAAGGGGCATATGTTCCAAGATGTTTGGCGGATGCCTAAAACCCCAAATAGCAGTGAACCACATATATACTGTTTTTTCCATGTATACACACCTACGATAAGGATTAATTTATAAATTAGGCACAACACCCATAAAACAAAAAATTAAAATATACTGTAATAAAAGTTATTTAAAACTTATGGATAGTTTATTTCTGGAATTTTGCATTTAATATTTTTGGACAGCGGTTGACCATGGATAACTGAAATGATGGATTGGGAGTGGTCTACTACAGAAGGAAAGTCATTTGGGGAAAAATAGCCTATTCTTCTCAGACAGCGTCTCTCAATTAAGCAACTAGATGTCCACCACTCTTCTTTGCAAGACATATAAAGGGCACTATGCAGATGATTTGTGCAAAATTTCTGTTTACTTGACCTGGAAAAAATTAAAGCTGGGCTTTGTTTACAAAAACATCAAGTCGTTAAAAGGAGAGAATGAGAGTTGGTGATGATTAAGGTGACCATTCTGCTGATTTTATATTTCTTCAAGGGCCATTAAGACCTTGAGTGGGGCTGAGGAGAGCCTTGTGAGCCTCACCTTCCCTGAGGTGAGCCAGAAGCAGCACCGAAATTCTACCCAGGATGCCACCAGTATTCAAAGAAACGGCTGGCTCTTTGCTGCCCACCATAGCTCCGGAGGCACGGGGCAGTTCCTATATTTTTCATCAGCAGAAGCCTCTAGTTCTGAGGCAGAACTGGCCTGTCCGCCTGTAGTAACATAGCCACGAAAACGCCAGCGGGAGCGGGACACTTTCTCCGGGCGCAGCGGTAGACGCTGCTGCCCGCCCCCAATCGGATTCGCCACAGCTTCGGTCTGCGACAGCCGCGCCCGTGGGCACCGGGCAGGCGCGCAGTGTCCAAGCGAGCTTCAGCCGCCGCCCTGCGTTGTAGCTGCGCGAAGGGAAGCGAGAATGGCTTCCGGAGCCTGACCGCGGCGGCCCCGCTCGAATCAGTGCCGCCGGCCCTGTCTCAGGCTCGGGCCGCCGCCCACGGAAAATGGCTGCCTCCCCCCGCCCTTCTCGAAGCGGCCGCTGCCGCTCAGGGGACTCCGGAGCCGAAGCCAAAGGGGAAGCAGCTTCTCGGTTATTACCTCGGACAGATCGGCTTCCGTGGAAGCCCCTTCCCGCTTTCTCAGGCTCAAATGCAAGCCGCCCCCCGCCACTCTTGAGGAGCGCAGCTGTCCGCCCCAAACCACTCGGAGGCGGGAGCGGCGAGGGGTGCGGCCAGCAAGGGTTCGGGACGGAGGCCTGGCACCACCGGCGTCAACACAAATCCTCTCTGCCCCTGCCAGACAGGAGCGCGATCCGCCGCGCCTCAGCGGTGGCGGAGAGCCCGCGCGCCGACCGGAAGCGGAAGTGACGCGTTTCCGAGGGCTTCTGGCAGTCCCGCCCCGCGGAGGCCCGCCCCTACTGGGGGAGCCCGTCCGGCCGCGGCGGCGAGTGCCCGCGCCTCCCTCCCTCTCTCCCTCCGTGGGGAACCAGCCGCTAGCCCGGCACAGCCCCGGAGGCGTGGAGGAGTTAATGCTACCGAGTTTTCGGACGCGCCGAAGCCTAGAAGGCCCCGCACCGGCTCGTATCGTGGGTGTCGCCGTGTCGTGTCCCCACTGTGGGAGGCGTCGCGCGTCCACATCATTCCTGCGTGACTTTCGGGGGCCGGCCGGCGGCGTCTGGTCACCGGGAGCCTCGCCCGGTAAGGGTCGCCGCCCCGGGTGTCGAGGGGCCGCCTCCCGACTGTGCGCGCCGCTCCCGGCCTTCCTGCGGCCCAGCCGGCCGAGCTTGAGCTGCCTTCGCTGGGTTCGTCGCAGCCTCCTCGAGGAAGAGGCTCTTTTGTCCCGGTCAGGCCATTCGTAAGATCAGGAACAATAGCCCCTGAGGGTTTTGTGCCGTTTCTGGTCGTCTGGCGCATTTCTCACAACTATTATGTTTATTTTTCTTGTGTGTTTTTAACGTGTGAAATAGGTTCCATTTACCTTGCTCCTTGACAGAGAAATTGGGACCTAAGAAGTGACTTGCTCAGAGGCACGTAGTCTACCTACCAGTGGCAGCTGCTAAACTGGAGTGTAGCTCTCTTGTCATATCTTCTGCTTTTTCCACTATGGTATGCTTCCCTGGAAGACGGGAATCTTGTTTCCATCTTGTATCTCTTGCAGTGTCTAGCATAGTCACTTGGGTAAGATAGGCATTCCATAAGTATTTACTGATTCATATTTATAAGAATCTGAGTATTTTGGGTTGTCAGTGATCTCCGGATTATTAATTTCTTTGTAATGTTAGCCTATACCAGTCAAGGATTATTAAGTCTACTATGTATAGCCAGTGCTACGGAGTTGAGTAAGACATCTTTGTCCTTAAGCAATCTAATAAAAGGACTGAAGCAGTTTCTTGAATATCTGTAACACAAGGTAGTAATAAGACATCAGCTGAATACGGTGAGAACTCCAAGGAATAAGTTAATTTTGAGTTGGGGAAAATTATAAAAGACCTTGATGAATTTTTCCCACAGCAGGGAGTGGGAATACATTCCGGACACATGGAAGGGTAAGGAGCAAAGGCTTAAAAGCCGGAAAGATCTGTAGTACATTTTTACTGAGTTGGGCTACATTTAGAGGAAGAATTTAAAAAATTAGAAAATAAGTTTATGTGGACCTTATACTGGAGTCCTTTGAATGGGAACAAGAAGACTGCATTTAAGAAAGTAAATCTTGGAGCACCATTTGAGGGTTTTTGATGGAACTTCTTTCTAGGGCAGTTCATCTGAGGTAAGTTTAAGGTGAGAACAAAGATCAGAGGCCATTACCAAGCCATTATGCTATCTTTGCTTTTGGATAGATGGTAAATGTACTTCTCCAAGGCATAGATCTTGATCCTTTTTAAGTAAGAGAAAGAGACTAAACAGAGACAATAATAATGAACATCTGCCTAAGTCACTTGAACATGTGTCAAAGCAGGTTCATTAGAATCATGATTTCCTTAGACTCTCAGTCAGGTTGAGGCTTAATTTCTTCAAAAGTAATTATTGTTCCCAGTCTCTCAGAACTAATAGACAGTAATGCCCTTGACACTGGGATTCTCATCATCTGGCCCAATGCTGAGCATATAATTAGAATTAATTAAGTTGAATAAATGAAGTCCAGCCAGCAGTGCCCTTGGATGTCACTGACAGACCTAATTCATAACATAGGTAGAGAGCTGGTTGAAGGGAGAAGGAAGTAGGAAAAGAGACCTGTGGAAAGAAGAAGAGGAAGCAAGGCACACATTGTGAGTAGGGAAGGAGGCCACTGATGATTTTCAGTGTGTGCAGTTTGGTCCCAGAGTTGTATTCTTCCTGTGGAGCCCACAAAAGTTCCCCGAGTCTTTCCTTTTGATTCACCTCCCCGCTTGGGCACTGTTTCAGAAATGATGAATATACAGCTGAGAAACAAAGAAAGCAAATACACTGAGTTAATTCTGAGAGACCCACACAATTACACAATGCACTGAATATTTTTGCTGGGTGACTGGCTGGAGTTAATGGTGCTACTATTGGCTTAAAAATACTCTTTTTTCTTCCTTTTCCATTCATAATAGTTACCTTTAATAATTGCCTTAGTTAAAACTGCCTTTTATAAAGTTGCTTGATCTTAGCCTGTCACTGGCTCTGTCCCTTAATTAGTATCGTATTCTTTCATGATCTTCTCAGTGCCCCATAACCCAAAGCTGCCATTTCTTGCAATAAATGTTAGAGGAAAATCAATGGTGTGACTTCTGGGTTCCTAGATGAGAGACTTGACAATATTCTATGTATTAATAGTTGGGGAATGAATGGGGCTGTCAGGCTTTGCCCTAAAGGAGAGTAAGAATAACTGAGATAACAATCGTTTTCCTCATTTCTCTGACATACTTTTCTTTCTTCATAGCACCTGGAATGGATAAAAGTGGCAGTTTTTGTTTCTTCCCATGAGGTTGTGTATCTGGAATGAGAACCATGAAATTAATCGAGTCTAGGACATTTCTAAGGACCTGGAATGGCTTTGGGCAGCACCAGGAGGACCTCAAAGGAGTATTTGAGAGCACAGAGCAACGGAAGAGTTTTCTAACAGAAGGATTTATGGGAAACAATTGATCAGAAACACCAGTAGAGAAACCTTTTAGATTTCTTCAGGCTGTGGAAAAGTTGAGTCTTGGTTCAAATTATGTAAAATATACACTGAAAAGAAATAAAAGTTCAAACATGAAAAGTATGTTACTGAACTCCCTAACATAAATTTAGGAAAACAAATGAAAGGACAGATCTTTTAAATTTTGAAAGTATGGTAAAATATTTGTAAAACTTTGGGGCTCATCTCTAAGAATTGCCTTGATTCTGAAACTTGATAATATTTCAAATAGAGAATAGTTTCAGTGAAAAATGACACTCCAGAATACATCACATGTACCCAAGGAAGAAGATCTAAGAGTGGAAAAGTGCCACTAACAAATATATTATTTATGTACTTAGAAATTACCGTAGCAAATACAAGAGACACTCAAGTTAAAGCTTAGTCTGTGAGAATGCTATAGTGAATGCAGTAAAAGTTGGATTTCATTCATATGTACAACAGAAACTACCAACTTGCTTCTTCACTTCAAGATTCTGTATGACTGTTCCCAAATCCCAGCTCTCCAGACATCCCAATTCAGTGTCCTTGCAGCTTGTAGTCTTTATCCAGGTAGATGAACTGCTACCCAGTGAACAAACACTACATGCAGAGCAATATGAGTACCATTTTCTTTTCCGGCAGTGTGGTAAATCAGGTCTTCTTGGAAGGGGAGAAGCTATATAACATCTCGGCTACACAAGATTACTCTGTCCTTGCCTTTAAGTCTTTTACACCCTTCTTTTCAAGCATCACTTTTGATTGAGACTAATCCTACCTTGGACTGTTCTTGTGGGCACATCTCACTGAATGCCTCCTCTCTTCATTTTGTCTCTTTTCCTCTATAGAGTTATGGAAAATATGCAGGTATCTCCATCATTCCTGACTGGGGCTGCTATATTTGTCAAGAGAGAGGAGAAGGAGCAGGGGGATTCTGAAAACTGATCACTTGTGTCTTTCAGTAGCAACAGCCAGACAGGACTTTGGCAATGGCAACTTTCTGAGTACCTAAGACCTTTACCTCAAGACTAGCTCTTCAATACTGATACTCCCTTTCAACCTATCAGCCACCAGTACAAATGCCTGTGCCTTCTGGGGCTTTGAGCTAGATTTTTGTTTTTTAAAACATTTTTTTCCCAATTCAGTAAGGCTTTTTCCTTTGTTTTCTCCTGTTGGTTGTTCAAAATTATTCAGTATGAATAAGAGAGGGAAATACACAACACTGAATTTGGAGGAGAAAATGAAGGTTCTAAGTAGGATTGAAGCTGGACGATCACTTAAAAGTGTAATGGATGAATTCGGAATCAGTAAATCAACATTTTATGACATTAAAAAGAATAAAAAATTGATTTTGGACTTCGTACTGAAGCAGGACATGCCATTAGTAGGGGCTGAGAAGAGAAAGAGGACAACAGGAGCCAAATATGGCGACGTAGATGATGCGGTCTACATGTGGTACCAACAGAAACGCTCAGCTGGTGTCCCTGTTAGAGGTGTGGAGCTTCAGGCTGCTGCCGAGAGATTTGCACAGTGTTTTGGGCGAACAGACTTCAAAGCAAGCACTGGCTGGCTTTTCAGATTTCGAAATAGGCATGCAATTGGGAACCGAAAAGTATGTGGGGAACAAGTCCTAAGTTCAGCTTCTGAAAATGTTGAGCCATTTCGACAAAAACTGTCCATGATAATCAAAGAGGACAAACTGCGTCTGGCTCAGCTATACAGTGGGGATGAGACTGACCTCTTTTGGAAGTCAATGCCAGAAAATACTCAGGCAAGCAGAAAAGATATCTGCCTGCCAGGGAAGAAAATAAACAAAGAACGGTTGTCTGCCCTTTTATGTGCAAATGCGGATGGAACTCATAAGTTAAAATCAATCATTATTGGAAAATCAAAGTTGCCCAGAAGTGTGAAAGAGGACACAAGTACATTACCAGTGATATATAAATCTAGTAAAGATGTTTGGTTCACGAGAGAATTGTTTTCAGAATGGTTTTTTCAAAACTTTGTACCTGAGGTCCGGCATTTTCAACTTAATGTTCTAAGAGTCCATGAAGAGGATGTCAGAGCATTGTTACTTCTGGACAATTCCCCAGCTCACCCTTCCCCTGAATCACTAACCAGTGAGGATGGTCGGATAAAATGCATGTTCTTTCCCCATAACATTTCAACCTTGATTCAACCAATGAATCAAGGTGTGATCTTGAGCTGCAAACGACTTTATAGATGGAAGCAACTGGAAGAGAGTCTTGTAATTTTTGAAGAAAGTGAGGATGAGCAAGATAAAGGAGAAAAAGGAGTTTCTAAAATTAAAATCTACGATGTAAAAAGTGCAATTTTTAACTGGGCAAAAAGCTGGGATGAAGTAAAACAAATAACCATAGCAAATGCATGGGAAAATCTTCTTTGCAAAAAGGAACCAGAATATGATCTTCAAGGCTTAGAAGATGGGGATTATAGAGAAATTCTTGAAAAATGTGGAGAGTTGGAAACAAAGCTGGGTGATGATAGGATGTGGTTAAATGGAGATGATGAAGAAAAGGAGTGTCCCCCAGAAACAAAAAGTGAGATTACAAAGGAAGTTGTTCAAAAAGGAGGAGGAGCTGAGAAACAGACTGAATTTAAATTATCTGCTGTTAGAGAAAGTTTGGACTACCTTCTTGACTTTGTTGATGCCACACCTGAATTTCAAAGGTTCCATTTCACACTGAAAGAGATGCAACAAGAAATAGTGAAGAAACAATTCCAAAGTAGAACCCATTCTAGAATTGGTAGCTTTTTGAAACCTAGGCCTCATAATATTAAGGATTCCTTCAATGGGCCTTCAACTTCTGGTTCTAGTAATTAGATTTTGTGTTTAGAGATTTCTGCAGATGTATAATAATATATGGTATAGGCCTGTTGTGAATTATCATGTTTTATCAACTGATATTATTTTGCATATCAATGCCCATTTATATATTGGTTATAAAATATAGTTTGAAAATAATAAATTTGTTTCTTTAAATGTATTTTTTAAATAAATTTATGTTTTGTTCCTTCATTTTTTTTCTATTTTAGACAAGGATCTGAATAATGAAGTATTATCCCAGATTATCTATAGTGGAATACCTGTGAGAAAAGCATTAGTATAAATTCCATCTTAATATATTCATATCATATAACAAATAAGCTTAGGTGCTGACTAGTTCTAGTTAACTTTAAGAAGATAAGGATAGATTAGGTTTTCAATTTAATGCTAGGACACACTGCTTTCTTAACTGTGTTATCACCTATTTAGTGCTTATTTCCCTTTTACTGTGGAAGTAACGTGTTAACTATAGAAAATACATATAAAAAGATATATAAAGATAAAAAGCAGCCAATTCCATTGAACAATGATATCAATGGCCAGTGATATATAAGCCTATAAACCTCCTCTTAACACTTTGGTGTATATCATATATTTTAAAAATAGGCATATTACATTGTAAATAAAACTTTATATCTTATTGTCTTAATATATTTTACGCTTTGGTATTAATAAGTTAGCATTTGTTGTGTATATAGGATTGTATACATGTGCTTATTTAGTCTTCATAGTAACTTCCCCCACTTTTAAATATATAAGGAAATAGGTTTAGAGAGGTTAATTTGACAAAGGTCACATAAGCAGAGATGACTTTTAAATTCTATTTAATGCCAAAGCTCAGGCTTTTAACCATCATGCTACACTATTTCTGAGAATTTCCTTCATGTCATTAAAATCTCTTCAAAAACCTCAAATAGAATGTACCATCAGTTGAACCATTCTCCTACTGAACAGTATTTGCTTCCTATTTTTCAAAGTAAATAATATGGTGAACACCTTTTTGCAGAAAAGTTCAAACTAGTACCTTAAGGTAGGTTATTAAAAATTAGACCACCAGATCAAAGAGAATGAACTTCCAAAAAAATTTTGGTACACACTGCTGAATTGTTTTTATATTCCAACCATTAGTTTGAAAGTACGTCTCTCAAGGTATCAATCCCAGCATTGACTATTGTTATTCTATGCCAATTTTATAACCAAAAGCATGGTATCTTTATGGCTATTCCCCATTTTAGCATGATGGTGAACATTTAAGTTGATATTTGCAAGTAACATGCTTTGTCAGGATAATAAGTTCTTCCTCATTGGCTTTTCATGTTTTCTTGTGTTTCAGTTTTCTGAAATGCATGTATTCTGTTCCATTGGTCAATATTAGGCAACTATAGTGTAAAATTAATGACTGAATGTAGTACTTGTGTCTACTTTTGCTCTAGTACCTTACCATTTTAATCACTGATTAATGTCTGTTTAAATAAAAGGCAAATGCCCATTTTCCATCTTCAAAAACATACAAGCTATTCTTACCTGTTCTTCTGAGTCAACTTCAGCATAAAATTTATTCAAGTCTCTCCCAGACATCAACTGGGACTTTATTCTTTTTTTTTTTTTTTTTTTTT
>NW_012148285.1:1980232-1982929 GCF_000956105.1 Propithecus coquereli | reverse complement strand
CTCGAACTCCTGAGCTCAAACAATCCGCCCGCCTTGGCCTCCCAGAGTGCTAGGATTACAGGCGTGAGCCACCGCGCCCGGCCTGGGACTTTATTCTTAATTTAAGTAAAATTAATTTGAGAAGAATTTACATTTGAAAAAATTTTTCTCCATTCAAGTTGTAAATGTTTTCTTTTAATGAAGTACTCGTACGTATTTTTTATTGTTATTCCCACATTTGTTGTTGCTGTGAGTGGGATCCTTTTTGATAATTAATTATTGCTGATATTTTACCTTGTAAGTTAATTCCTTAGTTATTTCTTTTTTCTATCTTAATTTTATTATCCAGAACTTGTAGAAAAAATAACTGCCATGGGGCACCCGTTTTACACTACATTTAGGCTTGCTTTATGTTCCTTTGTTTTATTCAGTCTGCAGCCTAGTGGAAGCTGGCTTTAACATCAAGCCACTTGACTTTTTTAGTTTTTTAAGATTTGTCCAGAATGACAGTAAGCTGGGAGTGGGGAGAAGGGAGGGTTGTAAGTATCCCCAGCTTGAAGTTTGGCCTCCTTTGAGAGACCTTTCAAGCTGGGGCGGAATGGACTGTGGAAGAAGTTGGGGATGTCAGGTGAGGACTGGAAAGCTCTCTAATTCCTTTTAGTTTGGGTCTTTGCATCAGACATCTTTATTCTTTTTCAATGGTAGTAGATTCCCAGAATGAATGAGAGTCACACCCATTTTCAAAGGACTCACAGTTTCTGTTGTTTCTGGAAGCTTCATGTTACTGTTGCCTGTACGGGACAGTAAGTGCGGTGTTGGAGATTCACAACTGAATAGCACAACGAAAGGCGACAAACCGCTATTGGATGTGTAAGGGCCGGGGCTACGGTGAGCACAGGGGGCTTCTGAGAGCACTTGGATGGCGCGGGAAGTATCTGAGAGGATCCTGTGTGACTTCTGAGCTGGGCTTTAAAGTTGGGGAGCCCAGTCTCTGCGGTGTGAGCATGCACATCCCCGGGAAGCTGCAAGGTCCCTGGGTGGTTGCCTCAGGGACTTCTGGCAGAGAGGGGCAAGAAAGACAGGTCAGGCCAGAATTTCAGTGACCTTGGGGGACATCCTACAATTTTAGACTGGTCTGGGCCCACGTAAGGTCCTAATGGCTTACCTCTTGTCAACACGTGTCCCCTCTCACCAGCCCCATCCTGGCCCAGGCCCCATCACCCCAGTCTCGACGCCTGCACCTGCCCCTTTGGTTTCCCTGCCCTCCTTTCTTGCCCTTGTCCCCTCCATCCTTTCCCCACCCTGTTCCAGGGCAAGCGAACTAAAACAGGAGGAGCCTCCCATTGCGTGTAAACGTAGGTCCACCTTTTGGGGGCGGCCGCAGGCCCCCTGGGCGTCTCTTTCCTGTTGCCCGCCCCCACCCCGCCGCCCCGCGCTGGCCCGGAGCTCGCCCCTCACCTCACTGTCCCCCCACCCCGCGCCTTCGGCTGGACCGCGAGGGTGGACTTCGGAGGAACGCTGCCAGACGCGACCATAGGGCCCCCCCAACCCCGGCGGGCCAGAGCGGCCCGAAGGAGTGACGGGAGTGACGGCGGGGGGATCCCCAGGGCCACGAGCAGAGGGCGACGCGAGGGCTGTGGGCCCCCTGAGTCGGGTGTTCCAGCCGACGCGGGGTGGAAGGCTGAGCTGCCGGGGCTGCAGACGCGTTTGCTTTGCGCGAACCTGAGGTCTTTGGTCTGGAAATCATTCCTGAGGATTGGAGCTTCTCCGAGAACCCGGGCGTTGCTGGGGCAGGGTCCCTAAAGTTAAGTTGGACCCCCTGCCAGGAGGCCCAGAACATTCGGGGCAGCTTCACCTTAGGAGTGGGGAACTGACACCCACATTCTGGGAAGGAGTCTTCTTGCTGGAGGGATGTGGGGATGGAGCGCAAACACAACTCCTCCTCTGATCCAAAACACACCTCTGGATTTCAGGAAGATACTTCTTAGTAGTCTTCTCTCCCCGCCCTTTCTGCCTGGAGAAATGTTAGTCTCCTTGGAGCAGGTTTCGATGCTGTGAGCCACCAGATTTCTGACACTTTTGAGGCATTCAAGGTGTCTCAGTGACAAACTGGGCATTAACCGGAAGACTTGTCAGAATTTTTTTGTGCTCTGAGCCATTTTTCATCAACCAGTTTGTCATTGTTGAACCACTGTGCACCAGTCAGGCGGGATTTAGCAGCTCTTAGTAAAAATTAGACAATCAGCAGGAAATATCTATCTCCCCTCAATACTTCAAGAATGGAAATCAATTTTATTTTATTTTTTTTCCTAAAAAAACAGGGTTTCTCTCTGTCACTTACGCTGGAGCGCAGTGGCACCAATCATAGCTCACTGCAGCCTCCACCTCCTGGGCTCAAGTGACCCTCCCACCTCAGCCTCTCCAGTAGCTGGGACTACAGGCTGCCACCTCGCGGGCTTTTTTTTTTTTTTTTTTTTTGGTAGAGACAGAGTCTATGTTGCCCAGTCTGGCCTCAAACTCCTGGCCTCAAGTCGTCCTCCCACCTCAGCTTCCCAAAGTGCTGGGAGTTACAGGTATGAGCCACTGCATGCGCCTGGAAGTCAACTTTTAGTTGGAAGTGCTTACAAGCTAGATTCAAGGATAATAGATTGAAGGATAAAAGGAAATGCTTCAAATAAATATACGCATTTTGCTTCAATTCATCTTGTTATTCTTGAG